>NC_043746.1:29247907-29337983 GCF_902148845.1 Salarias fasciatus | reverse complement strand
CTCCGCAGGCAACCCAGGAGAGACTGCAGGAACAAGGAAGAGTCAGCAGGGACAGAAAATAGAATGCAGGGAAAAAGATGACTTCGCAAACGTGATAAGGACTCACAAGAAACCAGGAGGACTCCGCACAGAACCAGGAGCAGAGAGTTGGGACAACAACGAGTAAGCTGAGACTCGAAGGACTCCTCAGGGAACCAGGAAGAGACTGCGGGGAGAATGTAGAGTCAGCAGGGACAGAAAACAGAATGCAGGCAACACGATGATTCAGCAAATGCAAGAAGTACTCACGACTAAACCAGGAGGAGTCGGCAGGGAACAAGGAGCAGAGAGTTTGGAGCCACAACCAGTCAGCTGAGACCAGGAGAACTCCACAGGGAACCAGGAAGAGACTGCAGGAACAAGGAAGAGTAAGTAAGGACAGAAAATAGAATGCAGCAAACACGATGATTCAGCAAATGCAAGAAGTACTCACAACAAACCAGGAAGAGTGGGCAGGGAACAAGGAGCAGAGAGTTTGGAGCCACAACCAGTCAGCTGAGACCAGGAGGTCTCCGCAGGCAACCCAGGAGAGACTGCAGGAACAAGGAAGAGTCAGCAGGGACAGAAAATAGAATGCAGGGAAAAAGATGACTTTGCAAACGTGATAAGGACTCACAAGAAACCAGGAGGTCTCCGCAGGGAACCCGGGAGAGACTGCAGGAATAAGGAAGAGTCAGTAGGGACAGAAAACAGAACGCAGCTAACACGATGACTCAGCAAACGCAAGAAGAACTCACAACTAACCAGGAAGAGTCGGCAGGGAACAAGGAGCAGAGAGTTTGGAGCCACAACCAGTCAGCTGAGACCAGGAGAACTCCACAGGGAACCAGGAAGAGACTGCAGGAACAAGGAAGAGTAAGTAAGGACAGAAAATAGAATGCAGCAAACACGATGATTCAGCAAATGCAAGAAGTACTCACAACAAACCAGGAAGAGTGGGCAGGGAACAAGGAGCAGAGACTTAGGAGCCACAACGCGTCAGCTGAGACAAGGAGGAATCCTCAGGGAACCAGGAAGAGACTGCGGGGAGAATGTAGAGTCAGTACGGACAGAAAACAGAATGTAGGCAACACAATGACTCAGCAAATGCAAGAAGTACTCACGACAAACCAGGAGGAGTCGGCAGGGAACAAGGAGCAGAGAGTTTGGAGCCACAACCAGTCAGCTGAGACCAGGAGGTCTCCGCAGGGAACCCAGGAGAGACTGCAGGAACAAGGAAGAGTCAGCAGGGACAGAAAATCGAATGCAGGGAAAAAGATGACTTTGCAAACGTGATAAGGACTCACAAGAAACCAGGAGGACTCCGCACAGAACCAGGAGCAGAGAGTTGGGACAACAACGAGTAAGCTGAGACTCGAAGGACTCCTCAGGGAACCAGGAAGAGACTGCGGGGAGAATGTAGAGTCAGCAGGGACAGAAAACAGTATGCAGGCAACACGATGACTCAGCAAACGCAAGAAGAACTCACAACTAACCAGGAAGAGTCGGCAGGGAACAAGGAGCAGAGAGTTAGGAGCCACAACCAGTCAGCTGAGACCAGGAGAACTCCACAGGGAACCAGGAAGAGACTGCAGGAACAAGGAAGAGTAAGTAAGGACAGAAAATAGAATGCAGCAAACACGATGATTCAGCAAATGCAAGAAGTACTCAAAACAAACCAGGAAGAGTGGGCAGGGAACAAGGAGCAGAGACTTAGGAGCCACAACCAGTCAGCTGAGACCAGGAGAACTCCACAGGGAACCAGGAAGAGACTGCAGGAACAAGGAAGAGTAAGTAAGGACAGAAAATAGAATGCAGCAAACACGATGATTCAGCAAATGCAAGAAGTACTCACAACAAACCAGGAAGAGTGGGCAGGGAACAAGGAGCAGAGACTTAGGAGCCACAACGCGTCAGCTGAGACAAGGAGGAATCCGCAGGCAACCCAGGAGAGACTGCAGGAACAAGGAAGAGTCAGCAGGGACAGAAAATAGAATGCAGGGAAAAAGATGACTTCGCAAACGTGATAAGGACTCACAAGAAACCAGGAGGACTCCGCACAGAACCAGGAGCAGAGAGTTGGGACAACAACGAGTAAGCTGAGACTCGAAGGACTCCTCAGGGAACCAGGAAGAGACTGCGGGGAGAATGTAGAGTCAGCAGGGACAGAAAACAGAATGCAGGCAACACGATGATTCAGCAAATGCAAGAAGTACTCACGACAAACCAGGAGGAGTCGGCAGGGAACAAGGAGCAGAGAGTTTGGAGCCACAACCAGTCAGCTGAGACCAGGAGAACTCCACAGGGAACCAGGAAGAGACTGCAGGAACAAGGAAGAGTAAGTAAGGACAGAAAATAGAATGCAGCTAACACGATGATTCAGCAAATGCAAGAAGTACTCACAACAAACCAGGAAGAGTCGGCAGGGAACAAGGAGCAGAGAGTTTGGAGCCACAACCAGTCAGCTGAGACCAGGTGGTCTCCGCAGGGAACCCGGGAGAGACTGCAGGAATAAGGAAGAGTCAGTAGGGACAGAAAACAGAACGCAGCTAACACGATGACTCAGCAAACGCAAGAAGAACTCACGACAAACCAGGAAGAGTCGGCAGGGAACAAGGAGCAGAGAGTTTGGAGCCACAACTCGTCAGCTGAGACCAGGAGAACTCCACAGGGAACCAGGAAGAGACGGCAGGGAGAAGGTAGAGTCAGCAAGGACAGAAAACAGAATGCAGCGAACACGATGATTCAGCAAATGCAAGAAATTCTCACGACAAACCAGGAAGAGTCGGCAGGGAACAAGGAGCAGAGAGTTTGGAGCCACAACCAGTCAGCTGAGACCAGGAGGTCTCCGCAGGCAACCCAGGAGAGACTGCAGGAACAAGGAAGAGTCAGCAGGGACAGAAAATAGAATGCAGGGAAAAAGATGACTTCGCAAACGTGATAAGGACTCACAAGAAACCAGGAGGACTCCGCACAGAACCAGGAGCAGAGAGTTGGGACAACAACGAGTAAGCTGAGACTCGAAGGACTCCTCAGGGAACCAGGAAGAGACTGCGGGGAGAATGTAGAGTCAGCAGGGACAGAAAACAGTATGCAGGCAACACGATGACTCAGCAAACGCAAGAAGAACTCACAACTAACCAGGAGGAGTCGGCAGGGAACAAGGAGCAGAGAGTTTGGAGCCACAACCAGTCAGCTGAGACCAGGAGAACTCCACAGGGAACCAGGAAGAGACTGCAGGAACAAGGAAGAGTAAGTAAGGACAGAAAATAGAATGCAGCAAACACGATGATTCAGCAAATGCAAGAAGTACTCACAACAAACCAGGAAGAGTGGGCAGGGAACAAGGAGCAGAGAGTTTGGAGCCACAACCAGTCAGCTGAGACCAGGTGGTCTCCGCAGGGAACCCGGGAGAGACTGCAGGAATAAGGAAGTGTCAGTAGGGACAGAAAACAGAACGCAGCTAACACGATGATTCAGCAAACGCAAGAAGAACTCACAACTAACCAGGAAGAGTGGGCAGGGAACAAGGAGCAGAGACTTAGGAGCCACAACGCGTCAGCTGAGACAAGGAGGAATCCTCAGGGAACCAGGAAGAGACTGCGGGGAGAATGTAGAGTCAGTACGGACAGAAAACAGAATGTAGGCAACACAATGACTCAGCAAATGCAAGAAGTACTCACGACAAACCAGGAGGAGTCGGCAGGGAACAAGGAGCAGAGAGTTTGGAGCCACAACCAGTCAGCTGAGACCAGGAGGTCTCCGCAGGGAACCCGGGAGAGACTGCACGAACAAGGAAGAGTCAGCAGGGACAGCAAATCGAATGCAGGGAAAAAGATAACTTTGCAAACATGATAAGGACTCACAAGAAACCAGGACGACTCCGCAGAGAACCAGGAGCAGAGAGTTGGGACCACAACGAGTCAGCTGAGACCAGGAGGAATCCTCAGGGAACCAGGAAGAGACTGCGGGGACAATGTAGAGTCAGTACGGACAGAAAACAGAATGTAGGCAACACAATGACTCAGCAAATGCAAGAAGTACTCACGACAAACCAGGAAGAGTCGGCAGGGAACAAGGAGCAGAGAGTTAGGAGCCACAACTAGTCAGCTGAGACCAGGAGAACTCCACAGGGAACCAGGAAGAGACTGCAGGGAGAAGGTAGAGTCAGCAGGGACAGAAAACAGAATGCAGGGAACATGATGATGCAGCAAATGCAATAAATACTCGCAACACTCCGCAGGGAACCAGGACGAGTCAGCTGAGACCAGGTGGACGACGCAGGCAACCCAGGAGAGACTGCAGGAACAAGGAAGAGTCAGCAGGGACAGAAATTAGAATGCAGGGAAAAAGATGACTTCGCAAACGTGATAAGGACTCACAAGAAACCAGGAGGACTCCACACAGAACCAGGAGCAGAGAGTTGGGACAACAACGAGTAAGCTGAGACTCGAAGGACTCCTCAGGGAACCAGGAAGAGACTGCGGGGAGAATGTAGAGTCAGCAGGGACAGAAAACAGAATGCAGGCAACACGATGATTCAGCAAATGCAAGAAGTACTCACGACAAACCAGGAGGAGTCGGCAGGGAACAAGTAGCAGAGAGTTAGGAGCCACAACAAGTCAGCTGAGACCAGGAGGTCTCCGCAGGCAACCCAGGAGAGACTGCAGGAACAAGGAAGAGTCAGCAGGGACAGAAAATAGAATGCAGGGAAAAAGATAACTTTGCAAACGTGATAAGGACTCACAAGAAACCAGGACGACTCCGCAGAGAACCAGGAGCAGAGAGTTGGGACCACAACGAGTCAGCTGAGACCAGGAGGTCTCCACATGGAACCAGGAAGAGACTGCGGGGAGAAGGTAGAGTCAGCAGGGACAGAAAACAGAATGCAGGGAACATGATGATTCAGCAAATGCAATAAATACTCGCAACACTCCGCAGGGAACCAGGACTAGTCAGCTGAGACCAGGTGGACGACGCAGGGAACCGGAAAGAGACTGCCGGGACAAGGAAGAGTCAGCAGGGACACAAAAATAGAACGCAGGGAACCAGATGACTCAGCCAAAGCAATAAGGACTCACAAGAAACCAGGAGGAGTCAGCAGGGAACAAGGAGCAGACAATGGGGTCCAGGACATGTCAGGAGGGTGCGGAGAGCAGCCGTCCCACAATCCAGGTGTTGTGGGTTCCATTCCTGTGTCCACCTGTCTGCAAGTCAAAGAGTCCTTGGGCAAGACACTGAACCAGGAGGAGTCAGCAGCTAAAAGGGCGAGTAAACAGACACCAGGAGTACTTACAAGAAACCAGGAGGAGACTGCCGGGACCAGGAGGACTCAGCAGGAACCAGCAGGACTCAGCAGGAACCAGCAGCACTCAGCAGGGACCCGGACCACTCAGAATGGACCAGGATGAGTTATCAGGGGCCAGGAAGAGACAGTGTCATTAAAACATCTTGGAATGAGTGGCTTTTGGTCAATTATTCTCTCATTTAACTCATTCTAATATGAAAGTGAAGTTAAAAAGAAACAGGTTGTGCAGGTAAGACTGAAAAGCCTTGAAAAACTTGAAGGAATTATCTCATTATACACAATCAATCAATAAATAAATCGGGATTAATCCCGTAGACATCTAAATAAATGCAAATTGATTACAAAGAATATAAAGAAAAAGAAATAATGAGTTAATACTGAAATAAAAGCACTGACACGGTGATAAATGAACCATTTTTGGTGTCATTTCTTAGCCATTTTAACAATTTCATCTTCTTGACCACTTTCCATCATCACTTGAAATATTGACAGAATTTATTGAATTATATTTTGTATATTTTTTTATTTGATCTACCTTAGAATTGTCACGTATGTGTGATATGCCGCTTTGTATACATTGCACAGGTTATGGGAATTCCTTCACCAACATGGCAGCCGCCTTTACTCATGTTTGGGTGGGTTTTCTGAATGAAGATGTCCACTTTTGTAACTAGTTACAAAAACAGTCATTGCAGCAAGACCCAATAGCCAAAGAAAACGGCTGTGTGTTTTACTGTGGTAAAAAGACACGGGACCCGACAGACAAACTGGACCCGCCTGTTAGCAAAATGGCGGCGGCGGTGGCTGCTGCTATGTTGCTAACGGCCTCAGCGAGTCTGTGTTCACTGTCTGTCACCTGAAGCGCCAGGAGCCTCCGAGCGCTGGAACCTCCACATGTCTCTGTCTGGATGTTCACCAGTTGGTGGTGTTAAAGTTACAAATCTCTGAGAGAAGTGTAAATTTCTCCCGCAGCTGAAATTTGCTCATGTTCATCTTGCCAAGCCCAGTCGGCAACTGAAACCAAAGCAGATCTAACCGTCCGCACTCACGCTGCCGCTGGTTGGAGCCGACGTGCGACGCCGCGCGGCCCACACGAGCCGACGTAGGCGGCCATCTTGCTGAGGTCTGACCTCACCGCCACAGCACATCAAGGAAATGACCTTTTTTCACTAGAAAAGTCATCAGAAATCCCCCAGCTTTCATCTTCTACTCAAGTTTGTGATTTAGGATTTTGTTAGGATTTATATAGCATTTACTGACATCTTCACTGTGTTCTGATCATTATCATATCGTCATATTGGTTATTTCTAATGAATATACTAATTGACGAGTTTATAGTTTTTTTTAAACAATTCTCTTGAAGCATGGTTGAAAAGCAATGGGCTGACTTTCACTGGTTACATTTCTTAGAATTTTCATTTATTACTACTTTTTTCAGTTTCAAGTTGTTTCTCTGACCACTGTGAATTTTTCTTTCATTAAACGAAGGGTACCAACAATTTTGTCCACTTGTGTTAGTTGTATTGTAATTTAATCACTATTATTGTGATTGCTATTATATTTTAATCATTACTACTACGAGCAACTTTGCAATTGTCATAAGTGTCATTTTAAATAATACTGGTTTTAAGCAGGATCAACAGCAGCATCAGTCTCATTCAATCCATCTCCGTCTCCACATACCCTGCCATTGTTTGACTTAATTCCAGGGCTGTTGCTCTGATTTGGCTTCATCTCCTTGCAGCTTCACTCGCCGAGCCTCCTTCCTGTTTTGCCGACGCCGTGACGTGTCATCACTCACGCAGGACGTCCTCTCTCCAGTCAACATTTCATGCCGCTGCAGGCCAGAGAGATTTGAGACCGCCTCTTGTGACCTATGAACTTGAAACCTCAGAAAACATGGACTTCCCAACCTTTGACCCTGAAAGTCATCTGGAGCCAAAGAATCCTTTCTACAATAGCAATAATACTTGGGATTGACAGAACAACACCTCAACATGGAGATTCAAAGGGAAAATGTTGATTTCTAAAAGTTTTATTTGAAACATGTCTCTCAAACAATTTCCTTTGAACAATATCAAGTCGGGACAGGACAAATACAACGTCTCTTCAAGTCACTCAACAAAACTTGATGACAACATCTGCACTTGAAATGTATTTCATTCAAATCCTGGAAAGTAGATTTCTGGACTTGGATTTCACAGAATCATTTAAACAGACACAAGTTTGAAACTTTATCACTGAATAGCATTCACAACAACACCAACTGACTTGTTTTTACACATTTGAATGTCGAGCCTCTTTTCAATACAGTTTCTTTACATCCACACCAATGAAATTTGATGAAATCACAGCATGGAGCCAGTTGAATCCTGAAAAAAGCCTTGAACCAACAGAACAGAGACGAGCTGCCCAGATTAACAAGTAGAACAATATCTTGAAACACGATCCGAGAGTCGCGCCGCCATTCGCAGCGACAAACACCACATTAAAGACTCTCGTCTTCATCACAGAGACTCAAACTAACACAGGACATTCAGAAGCTTCTTCAAGAACTTCTATTGAGTGTGGACTTGATTTCCTACCTGAAATGAAGCAGAGGAAATGATGACGGGGAGCCGTGGATTCTCCTTCACCGGATCACGCAGTGATGAGTGACCGGCAGGGGGCGACAGGAACCCCAGCCTCACAGCGCATCCTGCTGGTAGAACCACAAGCTGCAGGAGACTTTCCCTCATTTTCAAACCACAAGAATGAAAGATCTTTAACAAAACATATGAGAAACACATCAAAGCAAAAAGCTCCAAAACACAGAAATAGAAACTAACCTGGAAGGAAAAACATCAGCAGGAACCAGGAGGGACAAGGAGCGACCAGACGGACCATGAGAGACCCAGAGGAACCAGGAGGAACCAAGAGGGACCAGAAGGGATCAGGAGGAACCAGGAGAGACCAGGGGGAACCAGCAGGTCTCAACAAGGAAGCAGGAGGAGACTGCAGGGAACAAGATGACTCAGCAAATGAAAGAAGCACTCACAAGAAAACAGGAGGATTCAACAGGGAACAAAGAGCAGAGAGTCGGGAACCAGGACGAGTCAGCTGAGACCACGACGACTCCGCAGGGAATGAGGAAGACACTGCAGGGACAAGACAGTGTCAGCAGGGACCAGAAGAAAACTGCAGGGAACACGATGATTCAGCAAATGCAATAAATACTCACAACACTCCGCAGGGAACCAGGAGGAGTCAGCAAAGAACAAGGAGCAGAGACTTGGGAACCAGGACGAGTCAGCTGAGACCAGGTGGACGCCACAGGGAACCGGAAAGAGACTGCCGGGACAAGGAAAAGTCAGCAGGGAACAAGGAGCACAGAGTTGGGAACCAGGACAAGTCAGCTGACCACAACGAGTCAGCTGACACCAGGAGGACTCCACAGGGAACCAGGGAGAGACTGCGGGAACAAGGAAGAGTCAGTAGGGACAGAAAATAGAATGCAGGGAACACGATGACTCAGCAAACGTGATAAGGACTCACAACAAACCAGGAGGACACCGCAGAGAACCAGGAGCAGAGAGTTGGGACCACAACGAGTCAGCTGAGACTAGAAGGACTCCTCAGGGAACCAGGAAGAGACTGCGGGGAGAATATAGAGTCAGCAGGGACAGAAAACAGAATGCAGGCAACACGATGATTCAGCAAATGCAAGAAGTACTCACAACAAACCAGGAAGAGTCGGCAGGGAACAAGGAGCAGAGAGTGAGGAGCCACCAACAGTCAGCTGAGACAAGGAGGTCTCTGCAGGGAACCCGGGAGAGACTGCAGGAACAAGGAAGAGTCAGCAGGGACAGGACATAGAATGGAGGAAAAAGATGACTCAGCAAATGTGATAAGGACTCACAAGAAACCAGGACGACTCCGCAGAGAACCAGGAGCAGAGAGTTGGGACCACAACGAGTCAGCTGAGACCAGGAGGTCTCCACATGGAACCAGGAAGAGACTGCGGGGAGAAGGTAGAGTCAGCAGGGACAGAAAACAGAATGCAGGGAACATGATGATTCAGCAAATGCAATAAATACTCGCAACACTCCGCAGGGAACCAGGACGAGTCAGCTGAGACCAGGTGGACGACGCAGGGAACCGGAAAGAGACTGCCGGGACAAGGAAGAGTCAGCAGGGACACAAAAATAGAACGCAGGGAACCAGATGACTCAGCAAAAGCAATAAGGACTCACAAGAAACCAGGAGGAGTCAGCAGGGAACAAGGAGCAGACAATGGGGTCCAGGACATGTCAGGAGGGTGCGGAGAGCAGCCGTCCCACAATCCAGGTGTTGTGGGTTCCATTCCTGTGTCCACCTGTCTGCAAGTCAAAGAGTCCTTGGGCAAGACACTGAACCAGGAGGAGTCAGCAGCTAAAAGGGCGAGTAAACAGACACCAGGAGTACTTACAAGATACCAGGAGGAGACTGCCGGGACCAGGAGGACTCAGCAGGAACCAGCAGGACTCAGCAGGAACCAGCAGCACTCAGCAGGGACCCGGACCACTCAGAATGGACCAGGATGAGTTATCAGGGGCCAGGAAGAGACAGTGTCATTAAAACATCTTGGAATGAGTGGCTTTTGGTCAATTATTCTCTCATTTAACTCATTCTAATATGAAAGTGAAGTTAAAAAGAAACAGGTTGTGCAGGTAAGACTGAAAAGCCTTGAAAAACTTGAAGGAATTATCTCATTATACACAATCAATCAATAAATAAATCGGGATTAATCCCGTAGACATCTAAATAAATGCAAATTGATTACAAAGAATATAAAGAAAAAGAAATAATGAGTTAATACTGAAATAAAAGCACTGACACGGTGATAAATGAACCATTTTTGGTGTCATTTCTTAGCCATTTTAACAATTTCATCTTCTTGACCACTTTCCATCATCACTTGAAATATTGACAGAATTTCTTGAATTATATTTTGTATATTTTTTTATTTGATCTACCTTATAATTGTCACGTATGTGTGATATGCCGCTTTGTATACATTGCACAGGTTATGGGAATTCCTTCACCAACATGGCAGCCGCCTTTACTCATGTTTGGGTGGGTTTTCTGAATGAAGATGTCCACTTTTGTAACTAGTTACAAAAACAGTCATTGCAGCAAGACCCAATAGAGAATGTGAACGTGACGTCACGCCGCAGTGCATTTTGGGTGTCAGCGCCATCTTTGGAGGAACGCGAATGTAAACAAAGCGGGAACTACAAGTGTAGTAAAGACAAAAAGTCGACAGGAAGAATATAAATCACAAAAAAGCACATAAAACGAGATGGAGAAGGTGAAAGAAAAAGAGGGAGGATCATATCGTGACAAACTTAAATCAGATGAAAGGAAGAGGTACACGGAGAAGCTGCTAAAGGTCAATAATATCGATCCTTATGATTTAACTGTGAAGGATTGGTCTCAAGACCCCGCTTTACTCCCACCACTGTCGTATCCGGACATCGTAAATTACCTTGTTTTTGGGCTGAGTGCATATACATTGCAGGAATTTAAAAGTTACAAGTCGCTCGAGGCCTATCAGCAGTTCTGCAGCGGATGGGTGCAAGACCTACATATTCACATTCCAAAGGACTCGGGGAGCATCGTCGTACTTGCTAAGGTAAGCTAAGCGCTTAGATGAGCCCTTCACAGATGTTTATTGGCATTACCAACACCACACCAAACACCGTAGAATTAATAACAAAACGTAAACACAAAACATAACAAAGTGATTAACCTCAAATTCCAGTATATGCACATATTTACAAAGGAAAAACGAACATACCGCTTTGACCTGCTTAAGGCTAAGGCTGAGAGTCTTCTTTTTGGTCACATTTTGGCTTCACAAGACAAACTTTTCACAGCAAGGCGATCTTCTGCCATCAGCTGTTCAGATGTGGACCTTCTGCTGACATGACATCACCCGGAAGTGGTACTCGTACTTTTAAAAACAATTTTCCCCTTTCATATAAATAAAAAAATACAAGTATACATTTAATTCTTATGAAAATACTCCAGTTAATATGCAAAACAAGCAATATTTACCGTGACTCTTTATAAATACAACAAACAAATCAACGCAGTGTAAAATTACACACTGCAACACCGCCACCTATTGGATTTTGAATGACATTTCATGCACTCATAACACCATCCGTTACATTGGTTTTACATGAAGGTTTCTTATTATTATGCTTGTATGGATGTGAATCTGAATGTGTTGTTTATTTTCTGTCAAAGGTCATGCACTCCCAGCGTCTTAACGAGACCCCTCTGAAGGCTTGGGTCTTACTCGGGTTGAATGGTGAAGTGGACTCGGCACATTGTACGTGCATGGCAGGTGTTGGTGAGACATGCACTCACATTGGTGCCCTGCTTTTCAAAGTGGAAGCTACAGTACGGTGCAGAGAAATGAAGACAGTCACAGACCAACCTGCATACTGGATTCTACCCACAAATGTCAACAAGGTGAATCCTTCTCCGGGCTATGACATAAATTATACTTCTGCTGCTTCATCCAGGAAGTCCCTGGACAGACTACTGGATGGTGAGACTGACATTAGGCCTGGTTTGAGGACTCATTCAAGGAAAGTCAGCACACCGACACCGCCACCTTCGCACCTTGAAATGAAAAACTTTTATGCAGATCTCCATAAAGCAAATAGTAAATCTGCAGTTTTAAGTGTGCTGCCAGAGTACTGTGAGGAGTTCAGAGATCCTGTGCAGCCTACTCCAAGACTGAAATCTCTTGTCTCCCTCCGTGACTCCAAAATGGATGGATGTGAGCACACGGTTCTGGAACAGCACTGCAAGTCCCTAAAATCAGCTGTCCAAGTGTCAGTTCAACAGGCAAAACACATTGAAAGATGTACAAGAAAACAAAGTAAATCAGCCCTTTGGTTTTCTGCTCGAGCTGGCAGGATTACAGCCTCAAATATGCATGATGTTTATTCAACCAATTTGAAATCACCAGCTCTATCTACAGTCAAAAATGTTTGTTACCCAAAGAACTCTTGTACTACATCTGACATGCTTTGGGGCATCAAAAACGAAGAAAAAGCAATGGAGGCGTATATTGAAAAGCACAGCAAACAGCACAATGGTCAGCAGGTTGCCAAATGTGGATTTTTCATCAACCCAGCTTTCCCTGAAGTAGGAGCATCACCTGATGGCACAGTGAGGTGTATTTGCTGTGGTAATGGTTGCATTGAGATTAAATGTCCCTCAAAATATAAGCATAGCACCATCCATGATGCTTGTTTGGCCGGAGACAGTAATTTCTGCCTTCATATTGTTGATGGGGAAATACAGCTCAAACAGGGACATCCCTACTTCACACAGGTCCAAACACAAATATTTGTCACAGACAGCAAGTACTGTGATTTTATTGTCTGGACACCTAAGGATTGTGCTATCCTGCGCATCCTACCAAACCCTGACTTTTGGGAGGCCCGGTTAAAGAAGGCACAAGACTTTTTCACATCTGTGTCTTTGCTTGAGCTGGTTGCACACCACTACACTAGGCCAGTCTCCCAAACATCTCAGACAAACATCACTGCGCCTTTAAAAGACCAACAACAAGACACTGTTACCAAGGGGAAAAAGAGAGGGAGAAAAGGAAAGAGCAAACAGTGGTGTCTCTGTCATGGAACAGAGGATATAGGTGACATGGTAGCATGTGACAACGAAAACTGTAAAATCAAGTGGTTCCATTTAGCTTGTGTTGAACTTGAAGATGCACCTGCAAAAGATGATGTGTGGTTTTGTGGCACTTGCTCAAAGTGAACCATTCCCAACTTAACATACTGTTGCTGGTACAGTTTGTCTTTGGAATGACAATGTAGCTCTACAACCTTGTAAATACTGTTTGTACAATTTAGAATTATTACTTTGTTCCTGTTATGCTGCTGTTTGCAATCTATTTCTGTGTAGTTAAAATGTTTGATAAGTACTGCATTAGCTATGGAATGATATCCTGTGCGGTTACCAAATCAATTAAATGACACTGTAAGAAATGAATTTGCATAGTCTTTATTCAAGGCTTTCATGGTATCAAGCATTTCACGTATGCAAATTCAAATATGCATTAATAAAGTGAAAATGACATCTGAATTGGATTTCTTTTTTTCTTTTTCACTGTAGCACATACAAAAAGAGTAATTAAAGAACAAGTTAGGAAAAAGTCCCAGCTACATGACATTTGAGCTATTTACATGACATATACATTGTTAAGATAAGTGGCTGTGAGACTCATCATTTACAGCACAACACTTGGACACATGTTTGTGAGAGCACAGCACACAACAACAACTTTGTCCAGGAATGTAATTTCTTCTCCTTCACAGGGCAAAACCCAGCTACATGACATTTGAGCTATTTACATGACATATACATTGTTAAGATAAGTGGCTGTGAGACTCATCATTTACAGCACAACACTTGGACACATGTTTGTGAGAGCACAGCACACAACAACAACTTTGTCCAGGAATGTAATTTCTTCTCCTTCACAGGGCAAAACCATTTCAATTGGGATTTTTGAGGAGAGTATTTTGTATTTGTTCCTGACAGCACCAATGACCCTTTCCACATGGATTCTCAGGCTTGCAAGGGATCTCGTCTCTTCCACGTCCTTTGCATCCAACTGTCGCTGACCCCTTGTGAATGCTGGAGTCTTCACTTCAGCGCACATCATACCAACACTCTCCTGGATGTCAAAACCTCGATCTGCTAGGACCAAGTCACCTGGCAGAAGTTGATCCAGAAAGCCACAGTTCTCTGTTATTTTTTTGTCACTGGTGCGTCCACCCCACCCTTTTGAAATGAATGAAATAACTCCTTGAGGAGTTATGCCAATCAGATATTTAAGTGTGTGGCTGTGCTTATAGTGTGAAAATGTTTGTGCCCTGGCTAGCAAGTTGGATGGCCTTTTAATGAAAACCTCGAAACAGTCAATTATAGCTGCTACACGTTTCCCAAATGTCTCAACAAACTGATGTGGCATGCTGACTTGTAGGCTGTCTCTGTCTGGCCAATGCACCAAGGGAGCCAGGCGCACATGGAGGACATTGATGGTCTCCTGAACTATGGCACTCACTGTTCCTCTGTGCACACCAAATAAATGAGCAATGTGCTGCAATGGAAGATCCAACCTTAGATGCATCAGGGTAATCAGTACCATCTGAAATGGAGAGAGCTTTCTCTTTCCCTGTGGCAGAAATGGAACTACATGACACAACAACACATTTAATGTGTCATAATTCACAAGTCCAGTGTAAAATTTCACTTGATTATCATCACATCTCAGAAACTCTTCTGTCATTTCTCTTTGAGCTAGTTTCTGCTTCAAAAACCTGTTTTCTTCAAGTAGACGGTTGATTTCATCACATCTGCTCTGGCACATTTCACAATCCTCTTCACAATGGTCATCAGGATGTGCCATAGCACTAGCTTCTTGTGGTGCCCTGTTCTCCTCCTGTTCTAGATCATTTTGTTTCTGAGAACCTTCCTCCATTTGCAGAGCCCAATCCCCCACCTGATGTTGTGGCCGTCCCCTCACTTCTTGTATGCATTCCTCTTCTCTGTGCACCTCACTGTCCTCTGCGACTTCAACTGTCCTCTCTCTTTGGCTTTTGGTCCTCCTCACCTGCCGTTCGAACCTCTCTTTGTTGTGTGCCTTCACTTCATTGTGTCCCAGAAGCAAAGATGGCGTCCAGTCAGGATGCGTTTCCTGCATTTCATATGACGGCTGCCCTGCAGATTCAGAAACCGAGGAATTTGATAAGTTAATACAGGTTCCAACATTTAACATTAAATCAATGAGATTTCTTTAAGATACCAGAAATACCACGAACTCTAAAAAGGCGGGGACAACCCGAGTAACGTTCTGGCGCCATCTGTCTTTCTTTATCACACATGCACAGAAACGAGGAAAAACTACCAAAAGTAGTAAAAAGAAAACAACAAATAGCTCACCTGACTGAAAATGAAGAGAGCACACCCTCATATGTCCAGGAATCCGACGGAATGTGAGGTCTTTTCTCCGCACTGCTGCTACCCATGCGATCCTCCGTCTTCTTGTTATGTCCTCAACTTGAGGTCCCTCGTTTTTTTTCCACTTGGGAAAGGAGAAAAAGCGGATGCCATGATCCACTTTGTTCCCGGATCTATCATGCGATCGACTGCTACAGCTTTTCACACAACAATACTGTCCCACCATGGTTTTTTTTTAAGTTGATTCACCTCGATGTTTCAACTGAAAGCGGTAGAGAGATAGCTGAAGTACAGGATCCTCCAAAGATGGCGCCCACGATCCCACAGTGCACAGCGGCATGACGTACCTTCACATTCTCTATAGCCAAAGAAAACGGCTGTGTGTTTTACTGTGGTAAAAAGACACGGGACCCGACAGACAAACTGGACCCGCCTGTTAGCAAAATGGCGGCGGCGGTGGCTGCTGCTATGTTGCTAACGGCCTCAGCGAGTCTGTGTTCACTGTCTGTCACCTGAAGCGCCAGGAGCCTCCGAGCGCTGGAACCTCCACATGTCTCTGTCTGGATGTTCACCAGTTGGTGGTGTTAAAGTTACAAATCTCTGAGAGAAGTGTAAATTTCTCCCGCAGCTGAAATGTGCTCGTGTTCATCTTGCCAAGCCCAGTCGGCAACTGAAACCAAAGCAGATCTAACCGTCCGCACTCACGCTGCCGCTGGTTGGAGCCGACGTGCGACGCCGCGCGGCCCACACGAGCCGACGTAGGCGGCCATCTTGCTGAGGTCTGACCTCACCGCCACAACACATCAAGGAAATGACCTTTTTTCACTAGAAAAGTCATCAGAAATCCCCCAGCTTTCATCTTCTACTCAAGTTTGTGATTTAGGATTTTGTTAGGATTTATATAGCATTTACTGACATCTTCACTGTGTTCTGATCATTATCATATCGTCATATTGGTTATTTCTAATGAATATACTATTTTACAAGTTTATATTTTTGAAATAATTCTGTTGAAGCATGGTTGAAAAGCAATGGGCTGACTTTCACTGGTTACATTTCTTAGAATTTTCATTTATTACTACTTTTTTCAGTTTCAAGTTGTTTCTCTGACCACTGTGAATTTTTCTTTTATTAAACGAAGGGTACCAACAATTTTGTCCACTTGTGTTAGTTGTATTGTAATTTAATCACTATTATTGTGATTGCTATTATATTTTAATCATTACTACTACGAGCAACTTTGCAATTGTCATAAGTGTCATTTTAAATAATACTGGTTTTAAGCAGGATCACTAGAAAAGTCATCAGAAATCCCCCAGCTTTCATCTTCTACTCAAGTTTGTGATTTAGGATTTTGTTAGGATTTATATAGCATTTACTGACATCTTCACTGTGTTCTGATCATAATCATATATCCTTTTCGAGGTACGGACAACAAATCTTTCTCTAACACACTTCTTGCTCTAATGCCAATAACTTGTGTTTCTGAAGAAATGATGGAAATAGTACTGTACAGTTTGTTTTCTTGTTTTTTTTTGGTTTTCCAAATGTGGCTCTTTTGTATGGAATATTGTACAGTACATTTTTAATTTTTTTTTTTTTTTGTATCTCAAAATACGTTCATTCGTTCATATTGACTATTTCTAATGAATATACTGTTTCACAAGTTTCTTTTTAATAATTCAGTTGAAGCATGGTTGAAAAGCAATGCCTGACTCTCACTGGTTACACTTCAAAGAATTTTAATTAATGACTACTTTTGTCAGATTTTAGTTGTTTCTCTGACCACTGTGAATTTTTCTTTCATTAAACGAAGGGTACCAACAATTTTGTCCACGTGTGTAGTTGTATTGTAATTTAGTCATCACTATTATGATTATTGCTATTATCTTTCAATCATTACTATTATGAGCAACTTTGCAATTGTCATAACTGTCATTTTAAATAATACTGGTTTTAAAGGTATACTGGAGGATCCTTAGAACCAATCAGAATTGTATGGTTCCAACTTATGATTGGGCAGTCGTAATGCCAATCAATGTGGGAACGCGTTTGCGTGATGACGTGTCATGTGGAGTCGCCGCCTCTGTGCGCGCGCTTGTCTCGAGCCGCGCATGCGCAGAACATTGTTTAGGAAGTGACATGCAGTGGGAGCGACCATCGCAGAAGCCGCAGAAGCGGCTTGTTCCCCTCGCGAACACCTCCGAACAGGGGCGGGGTTGCCATCGGGAGGTTCGGGAGGTTTCCTGAACGGCTGGTGTGTTCCGGGCCGGTGGGGTCTATTCCGGGCCGGCGGCCACAAGGCCCCCCCCCACGGCCCCAGACCCGTTGCCAGACATTCGTCTCAGGGGGTGCATATCAAGTGTAAGGGGGGGCACAAATGTGCGTTCACCGGGGGGGGGGGGGGGGGGGGGGGGGTATGGGGGCTCTTGCCCATGCCCCTGCGTAGACCTGGCCCTGTTTGAAGCACTGATTGGCTGAGTTGCGCTGTCAGTCAAAGGAGTAACCAACACCCCCTGCAAGAAGTTTCAATGGGCTCCTATCCAGTCTAAGCTTAACTCCAAATCCAAATGTGGATGAGGAGTGAGTGGGTCTGGTTCACGAGGCAAATGACAATAACCCAGACTCAGATGGCGGACGCTGGCGCACGTTGGCTGCCGCTCCGTCTGTGTTGCCACTAATTTAACACTGTCATCTTTGCCCTGGTTCCTGATCACACTCTATCTGCCTCGTTTTTGATGCCCAACAAACTTGGATAAGGACTTTTTACGATCATCAGGATATATCACTTCCAACAACTGGCTTACTGCTTCTGCTCCTGTCCCGCGTTGGTTCCTGTCCCACCAGCTCCTGTCCGGTGGCTGTTCCACACAGCTATTCCATCTGACGGTGTCTGTCCTGTATTCTGTCATCCGGAGTGGTGTCCCTCACTGTCACGTCAATCTGGCCTCTGTCCCACTGACTGTTCGCCCAGGATCTAACGATCCCGGTGCGTTCGGTCCGGTGGTAGCACGAGTGCCCCGCTGGTGCCACAGCCTTGCAGTGATACACACTCCCATGCAGACAGCCCGTCCTCAGACCGGACCCCAGGCTTCGGCCTTCCACCGGACTCCTTGCTGGGCCATGACTTACATCCTGTGGACTCTTGTCAGCTGTCTTTGCCTCTCTGGATTTAATCATCAGCCTCATCCCGCCAGTATCCAGCTCCGTCGGTCTGAAGCTAATGCTAGCTCCCTGCTAGCATCTGCCACTCGGAGCATGCCGCCGCTGCAGTCCTCCGACTCTGCGCTCCGTGGGCTCAACAACAGCCGTCGTCCGGCCTGCGCCGCCTCTCTCCAGCACCTCGGACTCCTCCGCAGCTCCCGTTCTCCTCATCGGGGTTCTGGGCGCTCGTTCTCCCACCACATCGCCTCTGAAAACGCCATTCCCTCCATCTGGTCTCATCGTTCAGCCACTTCCGCATTACGTCATCACAACAATCCACACGTGAGTCGGACCAATCTCCGCCCTCTGCCCCGGGACCCACAGCACACAACCAACACACGTCACCTCAGTTTCTCCCTCCTCAACACCCGCTCACTCAATAATAAGGGACTCATTCTAAATGAATACATCACTGACAATAAACTGGATTTTCTCTGTTTGACTGACCCCTGGCACAAACCCATGGACTATTTTGCACTTAATCAGACCACACCTCCTGGATTCACCTACATTGACAACCCCCGTTCAGATGGACGGGGTGGCGGCACTGCAGTAATTTTCAATAAGGACATTAAATTAACTCCCATATCCCTCACAAACACCCACTCCTTCGAACACACTGCCTTCAAACTGTCCGGTCCCTCTCCACTTGTCACTGCTGTCATCTCACGTCCCCCAAAGCCCAACACCTCCTTCCTATCAGAGCTCACAGACTTTTTGACCCAGTTAAGTGCCATCTCCTCATCCATACTCCTGCTCGGTGACTTCAATTTTCACATTGACAATCCAAACTCCAAACCTGCTGCTGAATTCCTGGACCTTCTCACCTGCTTCAATATCACTCAGTATGTCAATTTTCCCACACACAATCACGGCCATATTCTCGATCTCATCTGCTCCACTGGTCCCACTATACACAACCTTTCCAGCCATAACCTAAACATATCGGATCACTTAGCCATCACATTCAGCATACACATTCCCCTCACAGCCCCCAAAACAAAACGTGAAATAACCTTCAGAAACCTCAAATCCATCGATCCACCTGCACTTTCACCTTCCTCACCACCAAACTGACCACCTCCCCTCCACTACCGTCCGATAACCCCTACGTATCTGATCTCTCATTACAACAACACTCTCTCCTCCTGCCTCGATGAACTTGCCCCCACCAAAACAAAGACAGTCTCTTTCACCCACACAGCCCCCTGGTACACCCCCGAGCTCCATCAGATGAAATCCTGCAAGCGCCAGCTTGAGAGACTGTGCAAAAAATCTGGTCTTACTGTGCATTTACAAAACTACACAGAATACATTCAGCAATACAAAGATGCACTCAACTCTGCTCGGTCCTGTTATTACTCCAACCTTATCCACTCCGGCTCCAGTAACCCCAAGGCACTCTTCACTACCATAAACACACTTCTCAAGCCCAGTAATAACACTTCATCCTCATTCACTACTGACAAATGCAATAGTTTTCAGTCTTTCTTTCAGTCCAAAATTGACACCATTTACATTTTCATTGACCTCTCTGCCGCCCCCATTGCTCCACCTGACTCTCCTCCCCCTGCTTCCTGTCCACAGTTCTCTCACTTCTCACCCATTTCCTCTGCTCAGTTAACACAAATTTTATCTGGCATTAAAACTCCAACATGCTCCCTGGATCCCATTCCCTCCTCACTCATTAAAACCTGTCTTCCCATAATCTCTCCACTCATCACTCAAATCATAAACTCCTCACTCTCATCCGGATCTGTCCCACAGTCTCTCAAGCTGGCTGCCATCACCCCCATTCTCAAAAAACCTGGTCTTGACCCCGACAACCCTGCAAACTTCCGGCCCATTTCCAACCTTCCCTTTCTGTCCAAAGTCCTCGAACGAGTCATTGCTTCTCAACTCCAAACCCACCTCAGCTCAAACAGTCTATATGAACCCTTCCAGTCCGGCTTCCGTTCAAAA
The DNA here is from genome assembly GCF_902148845.1 of Salarias fasciatus. Classification (NCBI taxonomy): domain Eukaryota; kingdom Metazoa; phylum Chordata; class Actinopteri; order Blenniiformes; family Blenniidae; genus Salarias; species Salarias fasciatus. The sequence continues at coordinate 29,317,465 of NC_043746.1, read as the reverse complement.
CACAGCGCTGAAACAGCTCTATTAAAAATCACTAATGATCTCCTCCTCTCTTCTGATTCTGGCCATCTCAACATCCTCATCCTCCTGGACCTCACTGCAGCTTTCGACACCATCAGCCACTCCATCCTCCTGTCTCGCCTCAAATCCACCCTCAACATCACCGGCTCCGCTCTGTCCTGGTTTCAGACATACCTCTCCGATCGTCAACAGTTCGTCCACATCAACCGCTGCTCCTCCTCCATAGCCCCCCTGCCACAGGGTGTTCCCCAAGGTTCGGTGCTTGGTCCTCTCCTCTTCATCCTCTGCATCCTCCCCCTCGGCAACATCATCCGTCGTCACGGTCTCCGCTTCCACTGCTACGCTGTCAACATACAACTTTACATCTCCATCACATCCATACACCCCAACATCCACTCCCCCCTCACCCAGTGCCTCACAGACATCAAAACATGGATGAAGCACAACTTTCTCAAACTAAACAGTGACAAAACAGACATCATCATCATCGGTCCTCACAACATCACCAAATCCGCACAACAGTTCACCTTAAATTTTGATAACTCCACACTCACTCCATCCCCGCTGATCCGCAACCACGGTGTTCTCCTCGACCCCACTCTATCATTTGACCCCCACATCAAACACATAACCCGGACTGCATTCTTCCACCTCAAAAACATAGCTCGACTCCGCCCATCACTCTCCTTCTCTGCTGCTGAAACTTCAGTCCATGCTTTCATCACTTCCAGAATCGACTACTGCAACAGCATTCTTTACGGTACACCATCCAAAACCCTCAATAAACTACAGTACATTCAAAACTCCGCTGCCCGCCTCCTCATCCACACCCACTTCCGTGAACACATCACCCCTGTCCTCCACAAGCTCCACTGGCTCCCCGTCCCTCAGCGCATCCACTTCAAACTCCTCCTGATCACCTTCAAAGCTCTCCATCATCTGGCCCCTCCATACCTCACAGACCTGCTCCACCTCCACACTCCATCTCTAGGGCTGTCGCGGTCATTGCAAAAATGAAATATCGCGATGTCACGAAGCCCACCGCGGTTGCATGATGGGCCATCGCCAACACCGCATTAACTCAACTCCGTTAAACATCAACTCCGTTAAAGCAACGCCGTAAACGCTTGACCACCACTGATGTTACCGGAGGGGCCCTCCTACCGCTCCGAAAGTTTTGAACATATCTTGCTTTATTAATGCCTCAAATCAGGTTTTAAAATGTATTTAACTTTTTACAGTGCGCATTTGCGCAGCGTCACCTCTCACACTCTGCGCACTCGTTTCCCTGATAAACACGCACACACACACCAACACACACAAAATAATTGTATTATTAACTGTCAATAAAATCAAGAAAATATTAAAATTAGTAAAATAAGTCTCCCCGGCTGCACACCAGGACGGACACCTGCACACGGTCCGTCCTCACCCTGCTCATTTGATTCCGGGACTGCAGGCTCAACAGGACAAAGGTATTTATTCAGAAAATGTGTTCGTTCTGAAATTAATTTTTGGAAACGAAAAACACATGGTTTGCTGTGCTTTGATGGAGGAAATAATATTTTACCCAAATTTGTAATTGGCACCTCTGGAGACGCTGCAGTGCTCCTGCTGTCAACTACGTGTTCGCTGTTGTGTTTAATTTTATTACATTTGTTTATTTATTTATTTTTTTTACACCATTTTATGTTATAATTATTTAGTTGTAAACTGACAGTAGCCTACAGTAATTCTCTATACCTGGAGGTGACGCGCGAGTGCTTCCATGCGCCACTGCAGGTTCTGCGCTGGACTGTACAGCAGCTGGAGGTCGGTCGGGTATTTTTGGGGCATCAGGATTACATTTGTTTTCGCTTTTTGGCCCGTGGCTGTTCTGACTCTGATTCAGAACGTTCATCCTCTTCACTCCAGTCAAGATCGCTGATGTCCGACACGTCTCCACTTCTTCCACATTATATCTCTTATGCCTCTTTTTATTGTCTTTTTTTGGGGGGATTTGGTTGATATTTTTGGCCATCTGTCTGATTGTCTGCTGTCAGAGCTCGCTCCGTGTTCAGATGGGCGCATATGAACCAAAGCAAATCAATAGCAGAAACAAGCAAGGCGAAGTGCGTCTTTTTTATCTTTTGGAGGTATGAATGCTTTGTAATATTATGTGTGTCATTGTTAGGACCTTATTTGCTTCAGAAACCTTATTTGCTTCAGAAAAACATGCAAGACACATATTTAGGAAAAGTCAAAGAATTAGAGGACAGGGGAATTATTTTTAACAGATTTATTAGAATTATAAAAACCCAAACGGTCTGTCAGAACGTCTTGGCTGTTCTAGTGTTAACAACTGTGAAAAAATACTGTTATACTTTTTCATTTATATTTATTTATATTTATATTTATATTTATATTTATATTTATATTTATATTTAGTTCAAGATTGCGTTGGCCTAGCGGACCCGAGCGTCCACGTACTTGCGTCTAGCGGTGCCAAACTTGGACTGGGCGTTGGTGGAGCGGGGGTGAACGTTGCCGGGGCGGAAAATTCAACGCTCCTCACCGCTCGGAATATTTTGTGCAGCTCAAAACTTTCGGAGCGGTAGGCGGGCCCCCTCCGGTAACACCAGCAGTGGCCGAGCGTATACGACGTTGCTTTAACGGAGGCCAACTTCTGTTAAACGGTGGTGAGCGGTGATGAATTTTTTTCACCGCTCCAGGGACGCTCCAGCAAAGTTCGGGCGGTGTGACCGGGCCTTAACATCCGGCTGTGAAGCTGCAGCTGCCGCCGCCTCCTGCCACGCAGAGCCACGGGGCTCATTTCAACAAAAGTTGAAAAAAAAAAACAACGTTGACAGGCTCTGTACTGCAGCCGCTACGTCACGGTAATTTAATCATGAGATTTTGACAGCGGTTCAACAAACGAATTTGCTAAATAGAGAGGGAAAAAAAAGAGAAAAGATGGTGCGTTTATATTGCAAATCGCGATGTTGAGCCGCCCTGACATATCGCAGGGGAAATTTCTCAATCGCGACAGCCCTATCCATCTCGCTCCCTCTGCTCCTCCACCTCCACCCTGCTGTCCCTGCCGTGTAGGACCAGGCTCCCAACCTGGGGAGACAGAGCCTTCTCCATCGCCGCCCCCACCCTCTGGAACTCACTGCCCCAACCTCTCTGTGACTGCTCCAACCACCCCACCTTCAAGAAAGAACTCAAAACCCACCTGTTCAGAATTGCTTTTGATGTTTGATGTTTTTTTTTTTCTTCTGTTGATTTTATGCTGCTGTGTTTTATTTATCTTGTTGTATTGTGAAGCGACTTTGAGTGTCTTGAAAAGCGCTATACAAATAAAATGTATTATTATTATTATTCCTTTCTGGCTGGTTTTCTTGCTGCTTTCTGACTTTGTTTCTCAGTGTTTCATTGAATGTCTGCTCATCCTGGACTTCATGTGTCTGTGACACAGAAAGAGAGCTGTGTCAAGAGTCGCTTTGTCCTGTCGGGATGTGGACGCCGTGACGGCTCTGTGCAAAATTTAATCCACCAATTCTGTATTTTCATACAACAACTTCATTCAACTCTTCATATTTCCAGAAGATCTGAAGGTAGTCCTAGTTTCAAGGTGAACTGCAGTCAGTATACACTTTGGTCTTCCTTGATTGTGCAATTTTGGCATAATAACAAACAACATAACAGTAACAAAGACTACTGTGTGATAAAACGGTCATTAAATCAGATTATCAGTGGAAAATTCAACTCTCAGGGTTGGAGGACGTCTTTTCCTGTCAGAACTTCTTGTTATTTAATTACTGATTAATGATCATTATCAAAAAAAGGTCATTTTGTTAAAAAACACATTTTAAAACAGAATTCCCTGTGATTGCAGTGGGAACAAACTAAATGGAGAAAATATGCTTCAGTGTTATAATAAACACTAATATTAAAGCATCTGAAAAACATTTGATTATTTGGCACGAGACAGAGCAGGTGTGGAGTTGGTCAAGCTGTTTGAGGGTGGAGGAACCTCCTCCCGAAGACCCTCGATGAGATCGTCTCTGTAACACCCAGCTCATGAGATCAGTTTAAAAGATGGAAACACTGTCCAAATGGTGACCTTCACATTTAGACTGGGCTGTAAATTCAGAATCATGTGACCCTGTAGGCATTTTTGAGGAAAAGTGGGCAACCAGCATTTTTTGAAAGTTCAAGGTGTCCCAAACAAGAATCCACCGGTTGCTCTTCAAATAAGGCCCCTGATTTTCTATATTTCCTCCTCCAAGTTATCCTCCTTCCATGGTAATTTGGGTGTTAGACACTGTTGCCTATCCTGGCTTAGGCTCATAGTTAGGGCACTTCCCAATGTTCAATAATGTTGTGTTTGGTGTTATTTTAAAGAGGACATTTTTAGCTTTCATTTAAATCCAATTATCAACCTTCCTGGCACACATGCTGGTCACTCAAGCTCCTCAAACCACAAAGAACATATTTGTTTTCACAAATTCCGCCTAAATTATTTTCTTAGTTTTAGCCCTGTGGTACCGAGGAATACCAGAGACACAAAACAGATACTGAAATACTGACTTGCCAATGGAGTTTCAGAAAATGTATAACATCACCATATTATTACAATCTGGGGGATTACTGTGAGCCTGGAACCCGACCAGGGAGTTACTGCAGACAAGAGGCCAACATGCATGCTGACAGCTTTCATTACTTTGTTGGTATCCATCGTAGGTAACTAACACTTGTTTTTTATTTGATGAATGTGTTTATGTAAATCAATGAAGTTACTTGAAATCAGTGAATTCCATTGATTAAAGATAGCTAGCGAGGTGAATTCACCTCCCATGCAAATTGGGAGCAACATTGTAGAGCCTGTCAAGAACTTTGTGTACCTGGGGTCCATGGTGACCGGCAGCGGGGATCTACAACCAGAGACTGACCGCAGACGAGCCCTGGCAGCACCTGCTCTGCAGTCCCTCTGGAAACCACTCTGGCGGCACCAGACCATCTCACGCACAACGAAGCTCCGGATTTACAAATTAGCTGTCCTCTCCATCCTGCTGTATGGCTCAGAAACGTGGCCTCAGAACGACAGTCTGGCCTCAGAATCGATGGCTTTGATAGCAGGGCTCTGAGAACCATGGAGAACATCAGGAGGCCCCAGCGAGTTTCTGCTTCGAGCCCGCACAGGCCAGCCCCGAGCATCTTCCTTGGTCGCACAACGCCGCACCCGCTGGCTGGGCCGTGGGCCTTCGTCTACTCCCAGAACATCCGACACGAGCCTTTCTCCAGTTTGACCCAGAGGCCGCAGGCTGGAGACGACCACAAGGGAAACCCCGCACCCGATGGCTCGACGTCGTTGCGGGCGACCTCCAACAACATGGAGTTGCTGTGGCGGATGCAGAGCAGCTGGAACAAGACCGCCAGCACTGGAAAAATCTGGTTCATCTGGTCGGCTCAACGCACCGGGACGGGATACCCTGACCCTCCTGGAGCACTAAGAAGAAGAAGACATTAACAAGCTGGCTAAACAATCAGTATAGTTTCTGTTTCAGCGTGATCATGGAGCTGCTGGCACTCTGAAGGACACTGGCCACTCTCTAGCTCTAGAAGAATGTCTCATCTGTAAGGAGACAAAAAAATGAAAAGTTATCAAAAGGAGAACAGCAGGGGTTTGACACAATACAAGGTGCTGCACAGGCACGAGACTAACTTTGTGATAGAGACAACCCTCCAGCAACTGATCGTATAAAGGAACTGTCTATAACAGATGTGGAAAAACTCCAACCCCAATGCTGAGAAGTTCAACTCCAACTGTGAGAGAGACTCCGATGTCTTGATTCTGCTGATCGCCTACTTCCACAGAATGCCATGCCAACAAATCTGGATGAAAGCAGGGACAGCAAAGGACAGAAAGTACATCCCATCCGTGCAGTTGTAGAAAAGCTGCAGATGGATGAAGAGGTTCTTGAGCCACTTCCAGGTTTCCATGGACTCAGTGGGAGAGACTCGACATCATACATTTCAGGACACACGAAGAAGACCTGCTGGAATGTGTTTAGACAGCACAGCCATCTACTCAAGGGGCTTGGTGAAGGTCCTGAGCTTATTGACTCCACCGTCATGGATGCAGAAATGTTTTTCTGTAAATTATACGGTGCAAACAACACAAACAACATCAGTGAAGTCCGTTTGGGCCTGTTTGTTAAAGGCATGACCACAGAGAGACCCACCCACCAGAGACGCTCTGAAATTTCACATCCATCATGTTCACCTCCAGACTTCGGCTTGGCGGCAGGCCCACCTGCAGTACCCGGTGCTGCCACCCCCTGAAAATATGGGATGGAAGATGGAGAACAACGTGCTTGTTCCTGAACTCATGTCGTTGTCTGCAGTTCCAGATGCTGTGAGGAGCTAGTGACCCGTGGCTGCACAACTGGATGGAAGACGGCCCGGTGCGGCTGTAAGCCAAACCCATGCACTGCATCCTGTCAGTGCCAAAAGTCAAGTGACGCTTGCATGAATGTGTAATGCACTGAAGGAAAAAAAATATGATCACAAAGAACCTGTAATGCCGTTTTGATTTAATCATTACTATTTATATTTGTAATTAGTTGCCATCTTCAGTGAATTTTACTGATTACAAGGATGGAAAATGTCTGCTTGGCCTTTGATTGTCATTGCATTAATATTACTAATAGTATCATTACATCTAAACAATTGGTGTGGGTTTTTTTGTTTACATAATACTGGTGCAAAGAATGAATGGAGGTGAATGGGCCTGAGCCGGTTACTGCTATTTTAAGGCTCACAATAGCCTCTCACAAAGAAATATACATTTCCTGTATTTAGTATTGAGATTGTTGGCTTCTGGGTCCGTGATATCCCTTGATCCCACAGGGATAAAATAAACTATATAGTTTATGCGGAAATTGTGGGAAAATGTGTGTAATTTATAGTTTAAAGAGCTCATGTGACCTCTGTGTTTGTCAAAAAAATGCAAATATGGGCTTAAATTAAAGGCTAGAAGGTCCTCTTTACAATGATACCAAGCAATCATATGTATAATATTAACAAATAGGAAATTAATAGCAATTTCTAACTTTGGGCGATTAATATATTAATTATACTAATTAATCAATAATTATGACTAAACAGTAACTTTTCCAGCTGGGCAACCGGCAGAAATGGATTCAGCACTAAAAAATCATGTAAAATCAATGCTTAAAATGCTTTTCCTCAAAAATGCCTACCATGTTGTTTTCTAAGGGGCTTTTTCAATTTTCGGTCCTGACTAATTTACTTGAATGCATTTTATAGAAACAATATTTCTTTGTAGCTTTGTAACTGAGATGTGCCTTTCATATTAAATTCAACAGCTTCGTGAGGAATTCTAAACCTATTCCTGTTCAAATTTTAAGCTTGTGTGCATCATTCAAGACGCTGACGGGGGCCTTCCTCTTCTCGCTGGAATCTCAGACTGCCATCGGCTACGGCTTCCGCTGCATCTCCGAGGAGTGCCCGCTGGCCATCTTCACCCTGGTGGCCCAGCTCGTCATCACCGGCCTGGCCGAGATCTTTGTCACCGGCGCCTTCCTGGCCAAGCTGGCGCGGCCCAAGAAGCGGGCGGAGACCATCAAGTTCAGCCAGTCGGCGGTGGTGTGCCGGCGCCGGGGCCAGCTGTGCCTGATGCTGAGGGTGGCCAACATGTGCGGCTACGAGTTCAAGCCGGTGCTGTTCAGCACGCCCAGCGGCCGCTACGTGGCCGACTTCAAGTTCTTCGACAAAGTGCAGGCGAGCAACGACCCGGCGTTCGTCAGCAACAACACGAAGAAGCTGAAACTGGAGGAGGACTACAAGAAGGAGTAAACTGTTTATCAGGAAGGCAATGAAATGTTTTTTAGGTAACAAAGAGACTGAATAGAAAGCATGTAAAATACAGGACAAATTCGTAGCAGCTTGACCAGTGAAATGTGATTTGTAGTTTAATGTTTTTAATAGTTTTTAATAGGGATGTGCGACTACCGATACCAGATATCGGTATCGGGCCGATACTGGCCTTATTTCAAAGTATCGGGTACTCGTTAAGGCTACCGATACCAGCCGCCGATTCTCATGGCAAGAAAACCCCACACGTAGTAAGCCCTCCTCACCAGCAGTTGGCGGTAGTGCAACCGAATGGGATGCAAGCTGCCGACAAACATGAAAGAGGAAGAAGCTCCTCTCTGGGAGTCGCTGACAGGCGCAGGGCTACACTGCAGCGGGCTGACTTCTCCATGAGTCTCATCCAGAGCAGAGACAACAGGACTGAATCCAGAACGGCTGCTCGTCTCACCGAAACTTCGCCGGTGTGGAAATTCTTTTATATGAGTGAAAACGAGCCGAGCTTTGCAGAATGCAAACTCTGCAATGTTAAAATTGCTAAAGGAGGTGCGTGATGTTGTTCATTTACCACTAGTAATTTGTTTAAACACCTTAGGGCGAAGCTTGTGGACGAGAGTCTGATGCTGTTGTGCTGGAAAAAAAGAAAACTCCGGCAGCAACTCGATGGCAAACTCTGCAGAAGACCGAGAAACTGAAGAGCAGAGATCCGAGAGCAGCACAAATAACACGAGCAACTCTTTAAACTCAGGGGTTGTTCTATCTTTGACTTTAGTTCATAAAAAAATCATTAAAATTAGTACATTTACAAACCTTATTTTATGTAAAGTGTAAAACTTAGAGAAAACTGTTTTATCTTGCACTTAATTTCATTTAAAAACCTTTAAAATAAGTTCCTTTTATAAAGTGTATAACTTAGAGTTGTTTGTTTACGTCTTGTAATTCAGTTCATTTAAAAAAAACTTAAAATTCAGGGAAATTGTTTTATCTTGCACTTAATTTCATTTAAATAAGTGTAAACTCAGATTTGTTTGTTTTATTTTTCAGACTTATTTTGGACTTAAACATCGTGGAATGGGCTGCCTTTTTATTAGAAATAAAATTCATTTTCAAAAATAATCTGTTTTTGCATTATTTTAAATTTTATGTATATAAAGTATCGGTATGCAAGTATCGGTATCAGTGAGTACTGAAGATGAAGTACTCGTACTCGGTATCGGTCTGAAAAAAAGTGGTATCGCACATCCCTAGTTTTTAATATGATAAAGTGATATAAAACTACAAAACAGCATCAGTGGAATTCACAGAATAGGATTCTGTTGGACGCTTCTCTGCAGAAGAAGACATTGATGTGAAAGGGAATGTATTTAATGTGTTCAGCAACTTTAATCATTGCAAAAACCACAAAAATTTACACACCTTTACCACAAAAATGTGTGAGAATTAGAAAAGTTTAAGTTAATCCACCAGAGTTCACGTCTTAAATTTAAATCTCTGCATTTGTGTTTTTTTCTACCTTGAAATAAAAACCCAGTTACAGTCTGATCCAGTCATTTCAGTTGATACCTGTTTCAGAATGTTGATCATCCTATCATTAAATGTGAAATCTATAACTCATTCGTATCTGTGAATAGGCTTGTGGACTCTTAAAAAACACACGAAAAAAAAATTAACTGAATTTGCCAAATGTCACAATACACATTGTGCTTCTTGCCTTTCAATAAACTGAAGTGATTTAAGCTCCTTGATCACGCAGGGGGTTTTGAATGAATGGGTTTGCTCTGTACTCACACAGATTAAAAACAGAAGCCTCTTCAAGGACAGAACTCGTTTCTCCAGCAGCTCAGCTGTTCAGGCTTTCAGGGTTTGTTATGGAAACATGGTGGAGCGACCAGCAAACTGGAGACGAGTGTCTCTGATCCAAACAACATCTGATCTTTTCCTGTCAGAGACAATAAACTACATTTTGTAATAATTCTGTTGTTATTTTTGATATGGAACAACTTTTCTTTGTTGCTTTTCTATCAGCAGCTACACATCCGATATTTGCTCTGATGGACTGGAGCTACACACACATTTTCACTGTAATTAATGAACGGGCGCAGGAAGCTTTTGGTTTTGTCTGTCAGACTGTACAACTCTACTGTATACGTAGAATATGAGCAACAACCCTGGACAAAATATCCTGCAGTCTTGGTCAATTTATAATGTTCTTTTTTTTATTCTTTTTCCTCAATGCACAAACACACACACACACACACACACACACACACACACACACACACACACACACACACATTGTGACAAAGTCCATTCCTCATTTTTTCCTCTTTCCCTCTGTCTTCTTTTTCCCCATCCCCAGTTTCCTTTCAATTTCCAAATTTCTGTCCAGCTGAGCAAACTGGACAGAAATCACTTCTTCCAGTTCTTCGGGCTCTTCCTGCTGCAACAGCTGAACAGATTCCTCCACCAGCTCCACCAGCTCGACTTTTTAACCGGCTCCACAGTCTCTACTGTCTCCACCAGCTCTACTGTCTCTCCCGGATCCACCGGCTCTTCTGTCTCCACCAGCGCTACTGTCTCCACCGGCTCTACTGTGTCCACCAGCTCTACTGTCTCCACCGGCTCTACTGTGTCCACCGGCTCGACTGTCTCCACCGGCTCTACTGTGTCCACCGGCTCTACTGTCTCCACCGGCCCTACTGTGTCCACCGGCTCTACTGTCTCCACCAGCCCTACTGTGTCCACCGGTTCTACTGTCTCCACCGGCTCTTCTGTCTCCACCGGCTCTACTGTCTCCACCGGCTCTACTGTGTCCACCGGCTCTACTGTGTCCACCGGCTCTACTGTCTCCACCGGCTCTACTGTGTCCACCGGCTCGACTGTCTCCACCGGCTCTTCTGTGTCCAACGGCTCGACTGTCTCCACCAGCTCTACTGTCTCCACCGGCTCTTCTGTCTCCACCGGCTCTTCTGTCTCTACCGGCTCAACCGGCTCTACTGTCTCCACCGGCTCGACTGTCTCCACGGGCTCTTCTGTCTCCACCGGCTCCACCGGCTCTACTGTGTCCACCAGCTCCACTGTGTCCACCGGCACGACTGTCTCTACCAGCTCGACTGTCTCCACCGGCTCTACTGTCTCCACCGGCTCTTCTGTCTCCACCGGCTCTGTCTCCACCGGCTCTACTGTGTCCACCGGCTCTACTGTGTCCACCGGCTCTACTGTCTCCACCAGCTCTACTGTGTCCACCGGCTCCACTGTGTCCACCGGCTCGACTGTCTCCACCGGCTCTACTGTATCCACTGGCTCTACTGTCTCCACCGGCTCTAATGTGTCCACCGGCTGTACTGTCTCCACCGGCTCTACTGTCTCCACCGGCTCTACTGTCTCCACCGGCTCTACTGTCTCCACCGGCTCTACAGTGTCCACCGGCTCGACTGTCTCCACCGGCTCTTCTGTGTCCAACGGCTCGACTGTCTCCACCAGCTCTACTGTCTCCACCGGCTCTTCTGTCTCCACCGGCTCTTCTGTCTCTACCGGCTCAACCGGCTCAACTGTCTCCACGGGCTCTTCTGTCTCCACCGGCTCCACCGGCTCTACTGTGTCCACCGGCTCCACTGTGTCCACCGGCACGACTGTCTCTACCGGCTCGACTGTCTCCACCGGCTCTACTGTCTCCACCGGCTCTTCTGTCTCCACCGGCTCTGTCTCCACCGGCTCTACTGTGTCCACCGGCTCTACTGTGTCCACCGGCTCTACTGTCTCCACCGGCTCTACTGTGTCCACCGGCTCCACTGTGTCCACCGGCTCGACAGTCTCCACCGGCTCTACTGTATCCACCGGCTCTACTGTCTCCACTGGCTCTAATGTGTCCACCGGCTCGACTGTCTCCACCGGCTCTACTGTCTCCACCGGCTCTTCTGTCTCCACCGGCTCTACTGTGTCCACCGGCTCGACTGTCTCCACCGGCTCTACTGTGTCCACCGGCTCTACTGCCTCCACCGGCTCTACTGTCTCAACCGGCTCTTCTGTCTCCACCGGCTCTGTCCCCACCGGCTCTACTGTGTCCACCGGCTCGACTGTCTCCACCGGCTCTACTGTGTCCACCGGCTCGACTGTCTCCACCGGCTCTACTGTGTCCACCGGCTCTACTGTCTCCACCGGCTCTTCTGTCTCTTCCGGCTCCACCGGCTCTTTTGTCTCCACCGGCTCTTCTGTCTCCACCAGCTCTACTGTCTCCACCGGCTGTTCTGTCTCCACCGGCTCATCTGTCTCCACCGGTTCTACTGTCTCTACCGGCTCTTCTGTCTCCACCGGCTCCACCGGCTCTATTGTCATCACCGGCTCTTCTGTCTCCACCGGCTCTACTGTCTCCACCGGCTCTACTGTCTCCACCGGCTCTTCTGTCTTCACTGGCTCTACTGTCTCCACCGGCCCTTCTGTCTCTACCGGCTCCACCGGTGGCGCTGGGACCAATGGCTGCACCGGTTCCACGGGCTTCACCGGCTGAACCACTTTCCCTGTCAACAGAAAATGTAGAGTCACAGTCGTAGGTTTGAGGGGTTTTTATACACTGTTTAAAGTAACAATCAGCAAGTCAAGCTGCTCTGATCTGCTCTGATTTTGAGGAAACAATCAAATTGAAACGTGTGTTTGCCTCATGCAGGTTTGGTATCGAAACCATCAGCTCACCTGACTCCACCCTGTTTCGCTCCATCGCTGCTGTCACTCTGGCCTCTCGTCGTCTCTGCACGTGCTCTGCTTCATCAAAAGAGAGAAAACAAGGAAGAAATAGATTTTACATACAATTTGAGAGAAAAAAAAAGTTTTTCTTCCATGATGAGTTTCCTTAGCTCAGGAAGAGACCTTACCAGAGTCGCCAGCTACAGTCCAGCCACGACATCCCTGAGCCCATAAACCCAGACCCTGTGGCCGCAGCTGGATGGTTTCATCCAGAGGGTCTGGTTTGGGGCCGGCGGCCTGGGAAACTCTTGATTCTGCAAGAGATCGATCAAGGAAAAGCCTAATTATCACCATTCAGATACAGCAGCACGTCACAAAAAAAGAAAGAAATTAATTAATTTCAATGAATGCCATTAAAACTGACGGCCCTAATTAAAGAATGTGCTCTGATTCAACAAAAGAGACAAATTGAGGAGGAGACCTTACCAGAGTCGCCAGCTAGAGTCCATCCACCACATCCACCAACGGACTCCACCGGTTCGATGGGCTCTACTGGATCCAGTGGCACCACTGGTTCTGCAGGCTCCACCAGCTGAGCCACTTTCCCTGTCAACAGAAAATGTAGAGTCACAGTCGTAGGTTTGAGGGGTTTTTATACACTGTTTAAAATAACAATCAGTAAGTCAAGCTGCTCTGATCTGCTCTGATTATGAGGAAACAATCAATTTAAAACATGTGTTTGCATCATGCAGGTTTGATATCGAACACCGTCAGCTCACCTGGCTCCACTCTGTGTCGCTCCGTCGCTGCTGTCGCTCTGGCCTCCTTTCGTCTCTGCACGTGTGCTGATTCAACAAAAGAGAGAAATCAAGGAAGAAATAAATTTTACATACAATTTGAGAGAAAAAAAAAGGTTTTTCTTCCATGATGAGTTTCCTTAGCTCAGGAGAAGACCTTACCAGAGTCGCCAGCGAGAGACCACCCACGACATCCCTGAGCCCATAAACCCAGGCCCTGTGGGCGCAGCTGGATGGTTTCATCCACTGGGTCTGGTTTGGGGACGGCGGCCTGGGAAACTCTTGATTCTGCAAGAGATCAATCAAGAAAAGCCTCATTATCACCATTCAGATGCAACAGCACGTCACAAAAAAAGACAGAAATTAATTAATTACAATTAATGCGATTAAAACTGACAGCCTCGGGCTGGACAAATTTTTGATAGCAAAACATACCGCGGTATATTTTTATTCAACAACGGTGATATGAGTTTTAAACACATTTCCGATATTTCGATATAGTGCAGTACAGTATGCGTTTCACAATCATTAATTGATATTCAAGCCGAACAGAAAGCGCCACAAGAGAGTGATCACACACTCAGCATGCACACTACAGATGGCCGTCCTCAGCTCATCTACAAGCTAAGCTCCACCGCGGTAAGTTTGAGCTCCAAAATGAGAACTCGTGATGTAAACCTGACTGAACAAGCTTCCACAAACTAGTTTGTGGCCACGAAATAATAAATCGTGGCCACGAATTAGGTATATCATTCACTGAACAGTCCAGTAAAGTTGGCAGCATATTGACAGATCCGGACTTTCGGTCTCAATAACTCTTTAACAAAACATCAGTAACATACAAATGGCGCCTCCTTCCCACCGTTGTCAGGTGGACTATATGCTACAAGCTCATTTTTATTAAAAGTGTCTGTCAAGCATCAGAAACAATATTGATTTCTAGGAGCAGCTGGTAGTGCTACTGGATTAAGGGATTGTCTACAATTTACAAGACGCTGTAACAGCGAAGACAAATTCCACAAAAAAAAAGAAAAAAAAACAGTACAGGGATTCACTGCAGTGTCACCATAATCACTACAACCTTAAATAATTCTGTACTTCTGAGAACTTTAATTTTTCTTCCTGGTTGAAGAACCTTTCTTTAAATCTATAAAAAACTGTGTTGTAGTATAAAAGTTAAAGCTATTAATATTGAAAAGGTGAGTGTATGGCAGTTATTTCAATTCCCTGTCCCAGTAATATTCATGTTTGTTGTTGCTCACTCTTTTTTCTGTTTATTGCAGTAATTCTGAGCATTTTTATTTTTCTTCTTGGTTGAAGCACCTTTGTTTGAATCTATAACAATAACATAACTGTATTTAAGTGTAAAGGTAAAGCTATTTATATTGAAAAAGGTTAAACTTACGTTTATTTGACAGTGATTTCAAATTTCTTAAATAAAAGGTAAACATTTAATTCATTGTAGTTTTTTATTATTATTATTATATACTGGAGGAGCTGCCTGGATAAATAATTTCTAGTTTTACAGGTAGTACATTATGTACATGATTCTTAACAGTTTTTCTGAGGCTTTTGTATTATCTATATCGATATCGGAATTATATCGTATCGACCGAAATTAAGACCTATATTGTGATAAAATTTGTGGCCATATCGTCCAGCCCTATGACAGCCCTAATTAAAGAATGTGTTCTGATTCAACAAAAGAGACAAATCGAGGAGGAGACCTTACCAGAGTCGCCAGCCAGAGTCCATCCATGGCATCCTTCAACGGACTCCGCCAGTTCAACGGGCTCTGCCGGTTGAACGGGCTCTGCCGGTTGAACGGGCTCTACTGGATCCAGTGGCACCACTGGTTCTGCAGGCTCCACCGGCTGAACCACTTTCCCTGTCAACAGAAAATGTAGAGTCACAGTCGTAAGTTTGAGGGGTTTTTATACACTGTTTAAAATAACAATCATCAAATCAAGCTGCTCTGATCTGCTCTGATTTTGAGGAAACAATCAAATTAAAACGTGTGTTTGCGTCATGCAGGTTTGGTATCGAACACCGTCAGCTCACCTGGCTCCACTCTGTGTCGCTCTGTCGCTGCTGTCGCTCTGGCCTCCCTTCGTCTCTGCACGTGTGCTGATTCAACAAAAGAGAGAAAACAAGGAAGAAATAGATTTTACATACAATTTGAGAGAAAAAAAAAAAAAGGTTTTTCTTCCATGATGAGTTTCCTTAGCTCAGGAGGAGACCTTACCAGAGTCGCCAGCGAGAGACCACCCACGACATCCCTGAGCCCATAAACCCAGGCCCTGTGGGCGCAGCTGGATGGTTTCATCCACAGGTTCTGGTTTGGGGACGGCAGCCTGGGAAACTCTTGATTCTGCAAGAGATCAATCCAAAAGCCTCATTGTCACCATTCAGATGCAACAGCACATCTCAAAAAAAGACAGAAATTCTTTAATTTCAATGAATGCGATTAAAACTGACAGCCCTAATTAAAGCATGTGTTCTATTTATTTATTTATTTATTTATTTATTTGACAAGGACATTGCACAATAAATGCATTGCACAGACCAGATATAGCTAGAAGCCAATTTTCATCTTCTGATTCAACAAAAGAGAGATGTCGAGAAGAAAATGGTGGCAAATCGCTGGAATTCTACTCATGACATCTCTATCCACACCTGGACTCTTTCCTTTCTTTACGTTGTGTACATGGAACTCTCTACAGTTCGTGTTAATGGAGCCTCGAAGAGGAAAAGTTTGGACTCTTGGCTTGGGATCGCTGAATTCTTGAAACGAATATTGCTTTTGCTCTAACTCTCCTCTACCCTGACTCAAAGATGTTCATCATTCATACCTGTACCTCACCGGATGTGTCAACAAGTTGTCTGTCCTTGTGTTTGTTTGTCCTCTGTGTTTTATGTCTATGTTTGTTTCTTTTTTCTTCTCACTCGTTATTTGTTCATATTTGCGCTATGTTCATTGGCGTGTTCTGTGCCTTGGGCATTTTGTGACCATGTAATTATATGCAGTTTTTTCTAATAAAATAAAATATTTCATCACAAAAAAAGAGAAAAATCGAGGAGATCTTACTAGAGTTGCCAGCTGGAGCCCATCCGCGGCACCCCTGTGCCCATAAACCCAGACCCTGTGGGCGGAGGTGGATGTCCTCATCCAAACATTTCTGCAGAAGGAAAACAGAGAGATAAATATGCATTCTGTAGTCTGGAAGAAATGTGACACTCAGAAAAAGAGTGCTGGTCTAGTTTCTTCAAAGATCGATAAAGCATTTCTAAGTTGTGTTTGTAATTGTGTTTGTAAGAACTGAATGCTCTTTTCTTACCCGTGGCCTGTAGGCCTGGTCAGCCTGGGTGGAACTCATGCTCTGGAGAGATGAATGGTTCATAACAACCCGAGAAAAGTCTTGAAAAGACACACAAACACACCAAAAGTACGCTGCTCGACTCGCTGGACTCGCTAGACGGACAGAATGACCCTGTTCTCCCCTGGTCTCAGAGAACCTCAGGGAGATTTAAACTTCTGATGATGTCAACAGTCTGTTGTCATGGAGACACCCAGCTGTTCTGCGCATGCTCCGTGCTGGGCAGCGTGCATAGATTTAAACAAATTGTAAAAGTTCTTATATGTGGCCTATCTTAATATGCTTTCACTCACCAAAGCTGCAGACTCACTTTCAAAGAAAGGCACACGGCGGTTCTTTTTTTAGATAAACTTTGATGACCTTCATTCCTCTTGATTTCCGATTGTTAGCCTTAGCTTTAGCATCTCCCTCTATCTGTCAATCACTAATCAGGACCGTCTGCGATCAGGACCCGCCTACATCGGCAGCAGCCAATCAGATCTCAGTTTGGAAATGACGCTGCAGTCTGAGCCCCACTTGTCAAAAAAAAAAAATAAATAAAATAAATAAATAAATAAATAAATAAATAAAAATTGCTTTTTCATGTCATTTTAAAACAGACACCATGCAGGTTAACATTTTTCCAAAAAATTAGACTGCCTTGTGTAACCAGGGTTGATAACCTCAAGTTAATAAATGTGTATGTTTTATGTGTATTGTGATTGTCCCATTGATTTGCTCAAACTAGTACTTCAAGTTGGTCAGTAGGTGTCAGCAAAGAACTGTTATTTGTCCCTAGAAAGAGATTGTGGTGCATGGAAAAAAGCTGGGAGTGGCTATCTCACTGAGATCCGCCATCTTGGTTGTCTCTCCTCGGTCTGCGCCAAACTATACAGACACTTTTGGAGCTGAAGATTTCTTTAGAGATAAGATTCAGATTATTTGTGTGACCGAGATCGACTACAGGACTGCAGGAGTTGACCAGATGCACCAGACCCCCTTTGAACCCCGTATAAATCGATATCCCGGTGAGTTATGGCCGCTTTTCAGAGTGTTGCCGTATCATGCTGCACAGTGATGTAAAAGCATGAGGCCGTATAAAAAAAACCAGTCGGAATATATTTGAGGGGAATTAATTAGCTTTCTGTTGGTGTTGATCAGTATTTTATGTGTTGCTCTGTTTTATGACTTCTGTTTTACTGTGCTGATCATTGTTGCGTGTGTGCAGATGATGGAAGATGCTTTGTGTGACCGGACATTCAATGTGTGTTACTGAATCCTCATGTATTGTTGTACTGTGATTGGAAAATGCTATCTTTTTCTATGTTTGAATTATATTGGAAGTTGTGTTGCTCATGCATTGCCTATTTTGAGATGGGAAAAAGAGAGACTGATATGAGGACTTTATTGAAAAGAATAGTCATGTATTTGTATGATTAATAGCCCTGCACATCTGTGCAGGCTGGGTTTTTTTTTTTGGATCTGTTCAGGAGACTTCATTCTTCAAGAGCGTCCCACTCTGGGTGATGTCCATCTTCGTCCCCTTCTTCATCGTTGTCTCCATCCCCCATCTCCACCGTCTTGGGCCATCCCATGGACACTCGTAAAGGGGCGGTAGGATTTTTCTGAGTGCACTCAGTAGTTTTTCTTTATTGTTTTCCTGGTTTTTTGATTGCCTGGCCGGCCAGTGTGAATTGGACATTTATCGGGAAAAAAACAAAAAGATGTGGGCGAAATTATTGTTGTAAATAGTTGATTCTTGTGTTGATTCTTTTGTTGTTACTTCAATATATTTTTGAACTGCCATTTGTTGTCGTTGTGTTTTGAATGAAGGACAGAAGGTCCAGTTAAATAGATACAACAGAGATTTTCAATCAAACTCCCTCCCGAACCTAAACCACACCAAAGAACGGTGCAGACATGAAGGGAGGGTTACACTTGCAAATACAGGTTGTTTGATTTCTTTAACCCTGAATAATCATCCTAAGGGTTTTCCTCAAACCTGTCAATGGCTCAAGCAGTGACCTCTGACCCTGCACGCAGCTGGCAGTCTTGGGCAAATCAGTTTTCTCACACAGGCCTGAATCACATGCATTGCAGCATTATCCAGGAAGGCTGACAGGTGGATCTTCTGGCCACTGCTCAACTACTGAAGATGAAAAAAATAGAAATTTATTTTGACAAATTTCCGGAGGTGAAGTACAAATACTGCTACATTGATTAATGCTCAATTGCACGTAAAAGTACTGGTGTCAGAAAAATACTTAGGAGTGCAAAGTATGTTTCTAGATAAACTGCTCAGAGTATTATTTCTTTTAACCAATGGATGCTTTACTGTGTTGTCAGTAGCAGCCATCTTATTTGATTCGTCTGATACAATGCTACGTTTAAAGCCTTTTCTCAGATGAACAATGGAAAAACTCTGCCAAGACAGTTTGTCTTTCTTGTGACCAATGTTAATATAATCAGGAATTATTTTGATTAAATGAATTCCCCCTTTTAAAAACATGTATTGTTTTGCTTTATTTTGGTTTTAATTTTTTAAATCAATATAATTTCTTGATTTAAATGTTTAGATTGCAGAGGGAATCCCTCACAGGGAATCAATCACATCAAAACCTTTCTCTTTGGTTAAAAACCTGCTTATTTTTCCTGAACTCCCTGTTCTTCCTCCATATCATCAAACTCTTCTCTCCGTCTCTGTCTCTCTCTCTCTCGCAGTGCATGCTGGGAGTGAATGGTAGTAGGAGTGTGTGAGAGCGTGGTGTGTGTGGCGTTGCTTTTTGCTTGTTTTTTTCTGTTTGTCTAAGTTGCGAATGTTCACTTTCACTGTGGTTTATTGATCACAGAGCACATTTATTAGTTTATATGGTTTTCGGGTTTCTTGGTGGGTTTTGCTGTCCGTTTGGGGGTCTGATTGCAGCCATGACCAACCTCAGACAGCTCACCCGCAGACACGGTGTCCGGGTTGTGGCCCCGCCCCCTGCGGCGTGGAGGACGTGGCTGTGGGGGAGAAGGTGGGCGACGATAATGTGAAGTCGGTCGCGGGGATGAACAGCTCCGTGGTGATCTTCCTGGACCAGGTGGAGCAGGCCAACGCTGTGGTGGAGTCGGGGACAGGTTCGTCCCGGTCCAGTCGGCTGTCCGGGTCGTCCTGTCCAACGTCTGATGGTGAGGTGGAGGGACGGGTGGAGCAGGATCAGGGTGAGACCGTGATAGGGGAGTCTCATAGTGATTTAAACAATGAGGCTGAGTGGAGGAGGGAGTGGAATTTACTTCATGCCAATAAAACTCTTCTTGTCAGGCCAGATCGTTTCCACTGCTGCTCAAACATTCGACTGCTGCTCCAGCTAAACGCCTTGAAGATGGACAGAAGGAGTCTGAAACACTCGGCTTGTATTTGGTTTTATTGAAGAAGAGAGACATGAATCGGTAGCCTTTTTTTAAGGCACCTCCAAAATCTACAACAAAAGCTGAACCATTTATTTATTCAGAATACAAAAATACACATCTCAGTGACTCCAAATCATAATAGTTAACCATGCATTCTAACCATAAAAAGGCACAGAAAACAGTCACTTGGTAGTCATAAAAATGATCAACTACTTTACCAAAAATCATCCAGATAGTAATACAGGTGACGACCGTAACATTATATTCCAAATGTGAAAACACAAAACACGTCATATCATTTAACCTTAGGCAATGAATATGCAAATATTTGTTTATACCTACATATATATCCTTACAAATGACAACTGTGCCATTGTAAACATAATGTACACAAATAAAACTCACTTCTCTCCCATAGTTTCAGGACTACATGCCAGCTGGCCTGTCTTCTTAAAGATCGTTGCATGGGTTCTCCCAGGGTTCTGGAGAACCAGTTTGCAGCATTATGTACAGTCCACTGAAAAGACACGGCGAGGGGGGGAGGTGGCCAAACACACTCAGATGGTTCACTCACACACACACACATACACACACTGAGGAGCAGCAGCTCGGTCATTATTCAAGCACAAACCAGCACGAAGAGACGGAGACAGAACCAGAGTCTGAAATGTTCAGTCTGATCTGACGAGACTAAAACTGTTCCGGTCTGTACTGAGGCTCAGACGCAGACAGCAAGATGGAGGCGGGTCTAGAAAGTTCAAAGATCAGTTTATTCTGGGGGTCAGGAAGCGGCGAGTCCAGACGGCAGGTCAGAATGGGCAGACTCCGAATTGTCAGTGGCGAGGTTCGGAATTGGCGTCCAAGCTCTGCGTCTTGAGACTGTCCGGGGCAGGTGGGCGGCTGGAGAGGCAGAGAGCTGCTGGGCGCTGTGGCGAGCTGATCCAGACTCCAAACTGCAAACAAGGAATAACTAGGTCAGGGCTACTCAACTTACCATTGCTCGAGGGCCACATAGAAAAACATTTCTGTTTGCGTGGGCCGCAACCTAGGTTTGCTAATTTATATGACTGAATTATGTAAAATACAGTTAAATAATGTAATTAATATTCAATAATGAAATTTTAAATGCATTACAATAGAAAGACAACTACATTAGTCTTTTGTAAAACTAAAATAAGACTTTGTTGAAAATACATTACACTAAGCCTTATAGATCTATTTGTGGCTGTTTTCTGCATTTCCAATAAAAAGCAAAAAAGGTGAAATGGCATGACATTTTAAAAAAGTCAGATATCAAATTATAAAATGAGACTTTATTCACAAAATATGAATATACTTACTACACATATGAGCACTTTTTGTAACAAAACATAAGTATTTTAAATATTTTTCAAGCAATGCGTTTGAGAAATTCACTAAATTACAACAAAAAAGCAGGTCTTTTTCCACAAAAAAGTAAATAAATTAAGGGATTCTTTACAAAAATAATTGGCCTACTCCTGCAAAAAATAAATGAAGTAAAAATTAAATATTGTGCATCACAAAAAAGATCACCGGTGGCAAAAAAAAAAAAAAAAACAAAAAAAAAAACAATCATTGTAAAGCATACAAACATAGCTCTGCAAGTGACTTACTTTTTGGAGAACAATGACAGAAGAAAAACACACAGGTGTGCATTACTCAGAAATTGTGCACAACAGGCAGCCCTACAGAAGGTCACAGCTAAAACAATTACCCTCACCTGAAATCAGGACGATGTGTCACATTTCTTAGCAAAGTCCAATACACGTAGGATTTATAATAAGAAAAACAAAACTTTCGGAAGTGTCTCAGTGACAGAACAGCGGCAGTGTTGTCACAGGTTGAGCGGTGCAGTCCTACTGTAATAAATTCCTGACAGCTGTCGTGGTGACGCTGAAGATTCGCTCGTTTAGGAATGGACGGTTTTTGGCAAAGAAGGCACACTGGCTTGCTATTTACCTCCAGAAAAGCAAATTCTTCCTCCCATGACGGTTGAACTTTCCTGTGTTCATCACATAACTTTAGTTTAACTTTACCGGCGGCAGCCATGAACTCCACTGCGATCAGTCTTCTTTGAGTCTTTTGTTTTCGGCAGTGAGCAAACAGCCTATTGGCGCATTACCGCCACCCACTGGTACAGCCCCACAATTGCAACACTTATCTGCCTGTTGTCAGGAGGTCAAACACACTGCCCTCTGGTGTCCGCATATCAGAAACGTTTTTTTCCTCATTAAAAGTCGATTTTTTTTTCACTGCTTACAATCAGCCGTGGGCCGCACCGTTACAGCTTGCGGGCCGCATGCGGCCCGCGGGCCGCGGGTTGAGTAGCCCAGAACTAGGTTAACTCGAGCAGCTACAAAGCTGAAAGAACTGACACACGTCACACACGGGTGTTGATGTTACGATCCAGCGCTGACTTCCAGCTCGGACGTCATTTAAATAGTGCCAGCGCTCCAAGCAGCTGAAAGTCATCCCGCTGACGAGCTGAACCCCCGCTGCAGCAAACCTCTTCTCCAGCTCCACCCACTTGAAAAACAAAACCAGAACCCGCACAGCGCCACTAGGAGGCCGCTGCAGTGCAGGACATGACAAAAACACCTTCAGTTAGGAGCAACGAATCAGGAAACGTCTTTTGATTGACAGACAGTCCATTTCTGAGAACCAAGAGAGGAAGATCCCGTTTACACGACGACGATTCAGGTGAAAACGCAAAGTTTTAGCTTATTTGTTTCAGGAAAGTTTGATGTTTACACGGAAATGCTGAAAACGACGTGGTTAGCCGTTAGCATCGCCGCCCAAACGTTGCCACAAAGTGTTGTTTTTCCTCGTTCCCATGCAGACAGACCGTTTTCGAAAAGTTCCACTTTGGGAGCAGCTGTCAAAAAAGGTCCGTTGCACCGTTGTGGAAAGTTTTGCGTTTTCACTTGAAAATGTTTTGGTGTAAACGGGGTCTGAAACCAACATGAGGCCAGAGTTCCAGTCAGGGGTGACTGGATTCTAGACTCTTCCAACAGGTATTTACTGACCGACCAGCCGATGGATTTCTTTTATTTTATTCTTTTTATTTTCAATAAAACAGACATGTGTCTTCATAATGGAGAATGTGGATCTTGATCAGCTGATCGGTGGTTCCATCAGGAGGAACATAAATGTTGTGCCCCCTCAAATTGAATCCCCCAAAATATATTAGCACGAGCACTAATATATTTTGGGGGATTTAATTTGAGGGGGCACAACATTTATTTGAGGAGGCCAGGCCCCCTCTTGCCCCTGCGTAGACCCGGCCCTGCACGGCCCGTGTGCGTGTCCGCTCTCGGGTTATTATCGGATAAAACGGGTGTCCAAACGAAGCTACCGGAGGATAGAAGAAAGGCCATAGAAAATGAAGGGTGAAAAATACACTGGTGATACTCTGTACTGTTAAAAGAAGCTTTTGCTTGCTGATGTGTCCTGCTGGGATGGCCGTGCCTGCACGGCCTGGTACAGGTCATTATGACCCCTGCCCAGGCCGCTTATTAAGGATTTGTTTTGCTTAATGCTGCTCTTCAGAAGATTCTTAGTAACTGATGTAATAGTGACCACACCTCAGAGAAAGTATAAGACAGTGATGGATGAGAACCGCTTCGGCTTTTTCACTTACAGACTCTGAACTGTGTGAATCTGCCCCCTGATTGCGCATCTTGTAATAAAAGACATCCTTTCTGCTGGACTTCGGCTCTGACTGATTTCATCCTCTCCCAGACAGAGAAAACCCTTCAAAAAGAAGGAAGAACCCGTGTTTTACTCGGAGATTCCTTTACGAGGTGGCGGACATTCAAAGCACAAAAGGGATTTAGGACTGATCACGACGTGGGGAAGTTTCTGCTGGACAGGTAACACGCTGATTATCCCATTCTAATGTGTTTCTGTTGCATAAACACGTAAAACACTACTTCACGGATCGTATTCTTATGGATGATTGGAAGAAGAGTCCGACATGATTACAAATGTGTTTTAAAATCCTATGCAGAAAGACGATGCTCCAGTGCGCGGATGTAAACAAACTGACATGCGGCTGACGTGCGCGCTCCCACAGTCCTCATGCGGAGGGAGCCGCGCATGCGCAGTGCTCCAAAAATGGCAAATTGGCCATGTTGTACGAAATCGGCGGAGAATCCTCCAGCATACCTTTAAGCATGATCAACAGCAGCATCAGTCTCATTGAATCCATCTCCGTCTCCACAAACCCTACCGTTGTTTGACTGAATTCCAGGGCTGTTGCTCTGATTTGGCTCCATCTCCCTGCAGCTTCACTCACCGAGCCTCCTTCCTGTTTTGCTGCGACGCGTCATCACTCACGCAGGACGTCCTCTCTCCAGTCAACATTTCTCGGTTCTGCAGCCCTGCAGAACAACGGAGGCCAGCCCCCTGGAGTTCCTTGGCGCCCGGCCAGACCCGCCCGTCTACCCGCCGACCCTCCTCCCGGGGCTCCAACCAGCCGAGACGGTCCCGAGCCGTCCGCTCGTCCTGCACCTGCTGTGAAAAATGTAAATAAAGGCCGTAAGGCCTGTTACATTTCTCAAAGAGCAGCAGTCTCCCCCTTCTTTCCGCGCTTGCATGATCGAAGCATGTCAAGCCCGGCGGGGCTCTTCCCCTCCCTCCCTCCCTCCACTGTGTGATAAAGCGGAGTAGCGAGGGGAGCAGTGCACGCGCAGAGCCACCCGGACGCTCTATGGCTCTGCGACCGTCACCCGCCGTGAGCAACGCGCAAGCGGAACGCCGCCGAGGTCCTGCCGGTGCCTCGCAAGCACTCCAAGCTGCGTCCTTCGTAGGCTTCTGCCTGTGTTAGCACAGCGAAGTGCCAGAGCGGCGGAGCTATGCCGGCCTGCGTCCCCGCCGGCGAGCGCTCAAACCCCGGCATCATTGATGAGGTCGGCGGCCCGAGAAACCTCCGGCAGTTTCGGCTTCAGCAAAGTGCTGGTATGCGGCTCCATCCACGGCCCTTTTGCCGTGGATGTCACTGACGCTCCGCTTCCAGACGTGCTATGCTGGGACCGCTCTCACCCTGGCTGTCCAGGACACTGAGATGCGGCTGTGCCCTGCAGTTCGCGTGCCACCCACCTCTCTTCAACGGAATCCCTCGTATGTGGCTCGCATGCCCTGCGGGGGTGGCCGCTCTAGAAGCAGAAGTGTCTTCGCTCCTACACCAGGGCGCAGTAACGGAGCTGAGCGCGGAGGAGGCGCATTCAGGCTTTTACTCCCCCTATTTCTTGGTTCGCAAGAAGAACGGCGGTATGAGACCCATTCTAGATCTGCGGGTGCTGAACGCTCACAGCCTTGGTGCGAGGCCGCCTGCCCTATGTTCTTGGAGGTTGTGGCCGTGCTGGACGTACGGCCTGTTTACTTCTTTTCCGCACCAATCCTGTCAGCACGCCAGCTGGGAGTACATTCATCCCTACGGCCTCCGCCTTGGTGAGTACCAATAGCGAAACCTGTAGGTGGGATAAGCATTACACAAAGTAGAATTAGTAGTTACTGAATGTAACTCCAGTTCTGCGAGTGTATGCGTGCCCACCTACCTGCTGGCCCAGCTGTCTGCTTCCTTTCTTGGCTGTTTCAGAAGAAGGGAGAGCGCTGCTGCAGCTGCTCGGGATATACCATCAGGGAGGGGCGTGGCGATGTGCCAGCGCGCGGTGAGGATTGATGCACAGGTTTCAGTTTTTGTCTTTGTCTCAGTGATTGGCTGGTGCCGAGAGGAGTACCAATAGCGAAGCCCGTAGGTGGCCACACATACATTTGTAGAACTGGAGTTACGTTCAGTAACTACTAATTTCACGCTTCTGCAGCCCAGAGAGATTTGAGACCACCTCTTGTGACCTATGAACTTGAAACCTCAGAAAACAGTGGAGTTCACAACCTTTGACCCCGGAAGTCATCTGGAGCCAAACAAAATCTTGATTTGTAAAAGTCTGTCTTGATGCTGCAACCCACTGAGAAATCTTTCATATTGTTCAAAGAGTGAGGAAGAAAAGCTTTGACATTGACCTATTAGTCCACCACATTCTCGACCTTTGACCTCCATCTGGAAGCGGTCTGATCCTTTTCTCTGCCACATGAAAACAGGTAAAGTCATTCCAGTTGATCAAAGTGAAGACAAACTGCAGAGCAACATCCTGTCATGGAGATTCCACTGGAATCAAAGCTCCAATGATGAGTTGAGTTCAGCATTCCATTTAATCTAGCCTTATTTCAACTTCCTTTCAGTGCCTTTTTTTCACACCCCATCTTGTTTGTCACACATATTGTCATCATCTGAAAACCTGCAAGATGAAAAATACTTTTTTTGTTTTTGTTTTCTCATCTGATGCCCTGTTGCATCTCATGTGTCAGACTAGAATCGGGACAATAAGTGTCAATTGTTTCCCAGCTGCACCAAGTCTCCTGTTTCTATGGCAACCGTCTCCACGTGGGAGCTGAAGTGAAAGACGTGCGTAGACAAACCAGCCCGCTCACACACACACACACACACACACACACACACACACACACACACACACACACACACACACACACACACACACACACACACACACACACAGAGTTAAATCCACTCCTCCGCACACAGATCACCAGCATGTCAATGGTTCTGAACTGTGGGTTGGAAAATGGTGTATCTGGAGAAAATCCAGGCTCAACATCTAATCTCTGAGCCTGAAGTCCAGCCGGGAATCATCACGGACTAAATATGTTCAACAGTGTATGTGAACATGCAGTTTAATTTAATTTAATTTAATGTAGTTTTCACAAAGCTCACAGATGGATGTCAGATGGTGTAATACCCCTGATGACCTATGGGGGCAGTGTTTAATATTCCTGTTTAATGGCTTTTTAGATAGAATCATCCTGCATGATGCACTGCCCTCTACTGGATGTGTTGATTAACAACCACAGCAATTCTAGAGGAGCACGATGCCACTTGAAACACATGTAGAAAAAGAAAAATACTCGTAGATATACAGCTGGTGACGGCGATCATCCTCATACAGATGCTTCATTCTCACTTTATTAAAATCATTTCTCGGAGCCATCTGTTCTGTTTTCATGTGCTCGTTTGACTGTATATTCTGGATTATTCTTGGGCCGCTTGCAGTTTGATGCCCGACCCGCAGAGCTCCACCAGGACTCCGTGGTTTACACCCACGGCGTGTTTCCATTGCTCTCCTCGCTCACGCAGTTTTCTGACATGATCCCCCCTCCTCTGGGAGATCAGGAAGCAGAAACACCCCGACCTCCTTGCTCTCCGGCGGCCTGGCTGACAGTGACAAACTGACAAAGCCTCAATGCTCCGCTTCACTCCTCCAAGCTTTCCTCTGAAAAGGCAGCTCTCTGATTTCTGTTCTCTGTTGAGCCGGAGAAAAGAAAGAGAGAGAGAAAAAAACAAAAAACAGAAAGGTCACAGAAAAAAATAAGCGTGATCCTCCTGAGGACTGCCCACAGTGGAACGTGGTGGTTTGACGGACGGGCCACAGGTAGTTAGAGAGACATGGCTGCTGGCCTGGATGTTTGCTCACACGGATCCTCAGTTTGACACTCAACACGGTGAAATCTGTCAAAGAAACTGTGACCTTAATGCTCAAGGAGCCTGAAGACTTTAAAGATGTTTTTCCAGCATTTCTCCACCATGTTTACACAGACTCTCTCATTGATTCACGACCTCCTGACCTTGAATTAAACAAATCAATAAAGACATTGATGGGAAACAGTTGATATATTACTCAGATTTTATATATACTGTATATCAAACAGAAACATTAGCAGATATTGAAATGGGAAAAGGTCTTTTTTCTTATGTGTTCCTCTAAAAGACCTCTTTTCTTTTATTTACATTTCACATGCTGTCTCATGACTGATCAGTGATGTTTCTCTTTGCGTTCTGAGTGCAGGACATCAGAAGAAGCTCTAACACGGAGGAATTAAAGCGTTTCTGGATCTCAGGGCAGCCTTGGGACGGCGGGGGGTTTCCCGTCTATCAGAGCGCTTTCCCAGCCTCCTCCACCGCTCGCCACAGAGGCGCAGCGCCGGCGCTGATGGATGAGATGAAATAACATTTGGACAGTACAGAGTGGGTGCTGGGGCCTCCTTCTCCTCCCGCTCTCCGCTGGGAGCTGAGCAGAATAGCAAAGAAGGAAAAAGGCTGAAGGAAGAATTGCAACACTACATTAATCTGTTTGAAGAGATTCCAAAGAGAAAACCTGGAGGAGCTCCGTGAGGGGGCGGCGGCGGTCCAGACAGCTCAGCCTGAAGAGGAGGGACGGGGAGAATTCACAGCCTCCACATTACGCTTGAAATACATGCAGATCAAACACATATTTATGTTTTTGCTGGATGCTTTTATTATGTTTTTGAAACTGACTGAAAAGCAGGTGCAACTTTTTTTTTTTAATCATAATTTCTTTGAATGTCTGTTTAAAAGAGATATGTTGTGGAAATGTGTCCTGATAAATGACACTTTCTAATGTGAATGTAAAGCAGCAGCGATCAGCTGTACTGAGGAGAAAATGAGGATTTCAAACCTTTTGGGCAAATTAAATAACTGAGTGTGAATAAAAATGAGCTCCTTCCACAGTTTTTTAATATTTAGGACAAATGTTGTGTTGTTGGTAGGACTTTTAGTTTTTGAATACTATAAATTGTGTTGTTTTGTATTTCTCAGCAGTGTGAAGACAATCTTTTAGAGAAATACATTAGTAATATAACTTAATGTTCAGCGTTTTCTGAACTGAAATAAGGTCACGTTTTTATACATTTAATAACTATCAGAAATAATAATAACATCAATCATAATTTAGACAGATTTATACTATTTTAACTATCTGGGATCATAATGGTAAATTCCAAG
This sequence comes from Salarias fasciatus, assembly GCF_902148845.1. Classification (NCBI taxonomy): domain Eukaryota; kingdom Metazoa; phylum Chordata; class Actinopteri; order Blenniiformes; family Blenniidae; genus Salarias; species Salarias fasciatus. The sequence goes on along the minus strand of NC_043746.1, from coordinate 29,288,444 downwards.
TGTGAAAAGTAGTTAAAGTTAACAGTAGACAAAGCAATGCAAATGAATGAACTGAACTGATCAGCAAAGGGAGACAGTTTATACCACATCAACACTGAGAGATGAATGCAGATGAAGGAGTGTGAGGAGAGACAGAGGCGTCTGCGCTCCGGGGAGAGAACATGAGTCCTGGGATCCATCACGGTGCAGTCGGGGTGAGGCTGCTTCCTCCCACCTGCAGCCCTGCAAACAGGACATCGTGTTTCATTTACATGCCTCAGATCTGCAGCCGTGCTGTGAAACTCCTCTCCTCTCAGACTGCAGCGTCTCTGTCTGGAAGCCAACAGGCGGCGTTTAGTCGTCAGGACGGAGAAGCACAGATTGGTATAACCGTACGGTACTGCTGCCTTGAGGTCCCGTGATGAAAATGTTAATATTTCCGCAAAACCAAACAGTTACTACAGAAAAGCATTTCAATTTCAACATAAAGCCAATTTTAATTAAAAAAATTCTGGTGGAAAATCCAGTGAAATGTCACTGAAATGTCTCCTGTAGCTATTGCATTCTGGGTGTTTTTCCAAACAGCATGGCTTTGAGGCTAGTGCTTGTTAGCAAGCTCTCAACCCTCAGTGTTCTGCTGTGTCGCTACTCTGAAGAAATTTGTCAAAAGAATCAATGTTTTCTCTTCGATGTTTCCCTTGTTTGGTGGTTTGTCCGGATCACAGCCTCTTGCGGGCTGGTTTTGGCCCGCGGGCTTTATATTTGACCCCTATGAGTTAAATGGTTGAGTATATCTTCTTCAAAATTCAAACTTCAGCTTGTTGATTTGCTTCATGTTGAGAATATTCTGAGTTCCAGCTGGAAGTCTTGATTAGAGCGTCCAGATTCACCTTCATAATCCATCAGGACAAATCCTGCTGCTGAGCAGCGTCTGCTGAAATCCACAGAGCTGTTTGGGGAAAAAAAAAAAAAAAATTTGCCTTAAGCTTTCTGTTAAAGACCAGCTGTGCATTAGTGAAGTAGTGTTGAAATATTCATATTCTCATTAGGCCCAGATTCCTGCACAGCCGCGGGATGAGAGCATGAGAGGCAGAACGAATCCAGCTGAAAGGGCAGTTTTATAGTGTTGACAAACAAATGTGAAAATACAGTCAAAACAGGCCTTTAAAATACGTTTTTGATGTCAAGTTCTCAAAAAAAAAAAAAAGTAATAAATTCGAAAACATATGGAATACTAAATATCAGATTTACATTAAACCGGGTTCCATGTAGTCTGACGGACCCGGTGTTTTGTATTAACTGGAGTCTTTGCTAACTGGTGACCGACAGATGTTGAAAACCCGACCAAAACTTGTAGTTGTTCTGGCGAATATCAGTTATCTTCAGTTAAAGTAAATTCTTCAGTTTGTTTTTTGCGTTTTGCGATTTTTATTTTAACACCTGGTGTTTGTAGTGTTTGTTTACAGAAATTGATCACCAGTTAACAGGGGAACCGGTTATTCTGAAACACCGGTACCGGGTCCAGCAGCTGTATGCTCCATTTTAACGTGTGTATAAAGTGACTGAATTATTGTGGGGATGATTTTTTTTCAATTATGTCTCAAACAAGAAGCAATAATTCCACTAACTGAACACTATAACTGCACTTTGACAACCGAGTATTTGTTTTTGTAACAACTTTAAAATCGATATTCACCCATATTCATATTCATTGATACAAATGAAATGATACTCGTACATCAGAATTGTTTTATATTCCCTGAGGATATTGCTGGGGCGGTGTACTATGACTGTAACGTCGAAGGAGTTCATAACAACTTGGAAGATTGGAGTAAATCCAGATTGAAACCATCTGGTTTTGTTTTTGGCCATCTTCACATTTTCAAATGTGAAAATACTTAAAAAAAAAAAAGAAAGAAGAAACCTCAAAATATATTTTGACAGATATCTGTTGTTGTTTTGTCTTTTAAAATTAGTTATCAATTAAACCTGTACTCACCATGTTTGACTGTGATAAAAGGGAAATTAAAATAAAAGTTACCTCCAAAAGAAAAGAACAGAAGACTCTATCAGTGCTTTCAACAACAGTCTGATGGATCAAGACTGGAGTTCAGTCTGCAGAGGCTCAGATGTGGACCCTGCTTTTTAGACATATTCCTCTGATTATATAACACACCCTGCCCTGCTGAAACGCTCAGAAAAGAAAAGAAAAAGCCCTTGGCTCACAAGAAGAATACTAAATGTGTGTAAAAAGAAAAAAAAAAACTCTTTAAGTTAAGCAACGATATAAGATTTACAGACATTAACAGACTAGTGAAAAGCTCTTCAATTAAAAGATACTGTAAGAAAATAAGGAGAATATGAAATAACCAGGGACATTCTGAATAGCTTCATTAAACAACGATCTACTAAAGCAACATACCCTGACTGGTGTTAATGATAACATGAATAATGGAGCTAACAGTGTTAATAGCTTTGTGTAAATGTTGGCTCACAGTCAGCTGGTAAAATCCCAGACCGACGGGATGGAAGTATTAAAGGGAATCCACGACTCAGGAAGTGATGAACAATGCTCCAACATGTCAAAATGGACTGTCATCACACCGACATGATGCGAATGAAAAAAGTCAGGAGCAACATTGTAAAACCTCTCATCCATATCTGTAGTTTATCGTTTCAAAATGAATACTGCTGAAAGCGATTTCAATACACGAGAATGAGAATAAACTGCCACACTCCACACAATCTAAGAAGCAACTCCTTCACTCCACATCTGGCGATTTTGTGCATTGATTTCAAGTTAAAAAATGATGTGATTAATAACGATGAATTAGTTTTAAAACATTTAACCGATTGACAGCACTGGTATATTTATATTTACTATCAGCCAATTAAACCAGGAGTGTTCAAACACAGAGAGTAGCTCATACTGTCATCATAACCAGGGGAATCAAACCGTTTTAAGCTGTAGGAAAAACACACCTGATTTGTTATTCTACACTTGAACATGTAGGCTACCTGGTTTCTGTTTCTGTCAGTAAAAAAAAAACAACACTGATCATCAGGCCTGTGACTGCTGTGCATTCCTCACTGCTCCGCAGCTTATCCAGATGTATTTCTGCATTTATTTATATCATGTGACGGGCCTAATCCCCTCCTCAGCTCATTGTTTCTGCAGCTGCGGTTCCATTGATGCTCCGTTACAGCGAGCGGCTCGTCATCAGCGAGCTGCCGCAGGAAAGAGAGAAGAGAGTCTTCATGTGATGAGTCACCTGCCAGATAACGGCGAGCCGAGGAACAGTCTGTGCCGCCTGGAGCTCATGGCGTCAGCCACCAGCTGTTCGTGCGTTAAACGCCCTCCATATGAAGGAGGGAAGATGGAGGGAGGAGCAGGAGGTCAAACTAAGAGGCTGCCTGAAAGAGGGTTTGGAGTGAAAACGCAAAACTTTGGTTCCGTTTTGGCAGTCGGCTGACATGGCGGCGGTGGCAGGATACACGGAAGTCACACCTTTTTGGAAATGTTAGAGCTCTGTCACTGTGGAAACAGGTGAACATGACACTTCTGCTCATGCTCAGTAGAACAATAAGAACTGTTCTGCTCCACAGTCACAACTCCCAGTCCAGATGAAATACACTTCTAATATACTTTAAGAAAATAAAGAAACTTTTTCCATATTTTTTACGTTTTTACGTCAAGCAGGATTGTTTTTTCATTTAAATTGCTTGAACAAAATATTTTTGACGTCATCTCAAGATGGATTTGTGTAAATAGAGAGTAACCTGAACTTTTCTTTCTGATTTCAGAGATTCAATGAAGTTAAAATTACAGCAGCGCCACCACGTGGCCTGGCAGGCCAACTACATTTCCCCTGTTTTTTTTGCCGTTTCTGTTTGTTCAGAATTTTGTTGCGTAAATGCAAACGTTTTCAAACAGGAAAACGCAAAAACAATGCATCGTGCAAAAGACAGAGTGAAAGTGGAGAAGAAGGGAATAGAAATAAATCCTGTCTCTTATTATGAGAAGATCTTTGTTCGCTGCTGGGTGGAGGTTTGCACGTTCTTCCTGAGCTGATCTGGATCAGGTTCGGACTCCTGAAGTGTGTGAAGGTGCCTGTTTGAGCAGGTTCCTGTTGCTTCCAGCAGGCTGTGCTGTGGCTCTTCTCTTCACTGGGGAAACCCTGACCTGGTGTCAGAGGCAGGGAGAGGAACTCAGTTATTTCCCTGAGATTTACATGAAGGCAGTGAATCTGAGGACGGCGTGTCGGAGGGGAGGCAGCAGGACGTGACTGCAGTCAACAGAGCCCAGAAGACAGCAGCGGATCTCAAATCAGGTCGCAAATACATCAGAGCAAAGACACCCAAGCGGCCCTTTAATAACCAGCATTAACAGGAACGACATGTTTCTGCATCTCATCTGTTCTGTTTTACAGCAAATACATGTTTCGTGTGTTTTTATACATGCATGGATGCTTCAGCTGTGCATTTTTTGACTTCAATCAAAGAAACAAAGTGACTGATCACACATGTTCCTCCCCTTGTCTGGATGGGTTTCCTCGGGGTGTCCGGGTTCCCCCATCAACCGATAACATGCACGATAGGTGAATCCTCCAGTCAGGTGATCTGACCATTCGCCTGGCTCTACATCTGGAGATGGGCCCCCGGGCGCTCCCCGCAGCTGCCCACTGCTCCTTCTGGAATGCTTCAGCGGCATCGAAGGATGGGTTAAATGCAGAGAAAGAATTTCGTTGTACATTCACTGAATAATGACAAATAAAGTAACACTTCTAACACATTTTCAAACAGTTTTCACACAGAATGACACAATTCAGAAGAGTATTAATGGCACAAAATAAAAGAGAATAAAAGAGAATAATGAGACATTGTGAGATATTAAAATGAAGAGAAAGAGAAGCGGTTTGAAATATACTAAGACGTTGAGCAACAAATTACAAAGAGCAAAAGCAAAAATCATCAAGATAAACTATGAACGGAAGAAAAAGGTTTGTCAAAAATATTACATTGCATTAAATATGCAAATCAAGATACAGTACCTAAAAAACAAGCTATTAGCAAAAAATAAATAAATAAATAAATAAATAAAATCAGTAAAAACAAACAGATTCTTCAAGTTTTGATTAAAACTTATTTTCTCTACTGATGTTTGCAATAAAATTACAAAAAAAAAGAGACAAATGGTTTTGCAAATGTTGACATAGATGCTGTTTGATTTTTATTTTTTCATTGAAACCTGAATTATAATTTTGACATATAGACAGAAATACTGATTCATGTGTTTTAGTTTGTCAAAAAACACCACTAACTTTCAAATGTTTTTCATTTATTGATTTATTTGTTTCGAAAGTCCTACAGAATACATACAATTTAAAGGAAAGAAAAACAACCGTGAATCCATTCATTAAAGGCCTAATGTTATTGGGAAGAAGGAAGCTTCTTTAATGTCACCCCAGTTGACAGGTGAGGGGATTTGACCCCTGAAATCCCCCTGAGGTTGATATTTTGCACTTCTTTTGGGTTCTCCATCAAGGGTGAAAGAGCTGAACAGTAAACACGTCAATAAAAACTTCTGTGATTTCTCAATCTCGACACAGTCTGAGTTTTAGTAGATATGGAGAAGTGATGACACAGTTCCGCTCTCATTCAGCAACAAGCCAGATTTTACACATTTATCATTCATTACATGGTGGATGGAGACAAAAAAAAAGAGTTTTTCTGAGTCGAGGCTAAACATTTTGCTGTCAGTAATTGACGGGATGATAGAGAGAATGCAGATTTTAATGAAAGCCTCGTCTTACTTACAGCTTGAGCCGCTTAATTGCATCTTGTGAAGCGACATCAAACCGTTTGTGTCTCTGCCCACAGACTCGCTGTGTGATTGGCATAGAGAGTGTTTCTGACTGAGTTTCATCCTCGCGGAATGACAATGAAGCAAGGCCTTGAGAAAAGTGTGTGTCGGTACGTTAAGATCAGCGGTTTGACATCCATTAGGTCGAGCAGCAATGACAAACTCAGTCTGATAAAGCCGACGTGGCGGAGCTTTACCGTCACGACGATACATGCCCGAGATATTTTCTAAGCACACAACCATCACCTCTCCCTCTGGAACTCTGCTCGTCGCCGCTGCCGCGCCGCCCACGCTGAGAATCTGCTGCAGCTGAATGTCTGAGGGCGGCTGCACGGCATTGTGGGAGACGGAGGAACTCATCGTCCGTGACGGTTCGAGGCTAATGCTAGCTAGCTACATTCCACGACGGCGTCTCAGCTCAGGGTTGCGTTGGATCTGCTTCTGTTAACATTAAAAAAAGAAAATCAATATTCCGTTTGATATTTTTACCCTTTGCTTGGCAGTTTGGCCGGATCGGACTCTATTTTGGGCCGGTTTTGTCCCATGGGCCTTATGTTTGACACCCCAGTTTGAAACTCAAACTCCCACATAAAAAATAACAAAGAAGTCAAATGCTTTTAATGTTTGAATCCAAGAATCAGTTATTTAGTATTTAAAATAAATTCACAGGCATTCAAGGTGCTCAAGGGGGGAAATGGAAAAAAACTGAGATAGTCCTGAAATAAATGAAAATTAAATTACATTTAAAAAGAAATAAATATTTTTCAAAATGTAAAAACCAAAAAATAAAATAATAATAAATAAATCAAAAAAAAGAATTTTGAAAACTAAATTAAAAAGAAAAAAATTGAAAATATAACACATAAAGTAAATAATAAAAAATGGACAGTTTGATATTTAATGAAGCAAACAAAACAGAAAAAAAATTAATTAGAAAAATGAAATAACGTGTGAAATCCTGATGACCAACAAAAAAAAAAAGAAAAAAAAAGAAAAAGCATTGTGAAAGTTGGCCATCTGTGTTTGTGTTTTAATGTGGGATTTAACTCCATGAATAACCTCCACTTTTCCACACACAGCCTCCACCTGTTGAACGGAGCAGTGATTAAGCTCACCATGTGGGAACCAGCAGCGCGGCCTGTGAGCACAACATATAAACCAGACCCTCGCTATACGGCCTTTCTTAATTAAGCAGAAACTCCCGCGATGCTGGCTCCTGGGCAGACTTCTGTTTGACTTGCTAATGGAGCAGTTTGTAGGATTTTGTGGGCTCTTTCTGCAGTCGGTGATGTTCTACAATATTTATGAGTCCAAATTAGGCCTTAATCATCTGAAACCACAAATATCTGCATTTTAGTTACCTTAGAGGAATCCTTTGATTTCACAGCGGTTAATAGGGGCTGCTTATTCCAGAATGTGAGCCTCAGCGGAGCCTGCAGGACCGGGAGACGGGAGATACCCATCGCTCCGAAATAATGAGCATTTCTCTGAACATCTAGTGAGATCACATGTTCATGTTGTAGAAGAGAGAGGCTTCGTTTTGAAGCTCGACCCACTGGAAAAAGCTTTGAAGCACGGGAAGATGTTAAAACAGACCTGATGTCTTTGGATTTGCAGAGATGTTGTCAGGAAACATGGGCGGAGGGCTGAAACGCTGAGGCACACACAGAAACACACAACAACATGCATTACTTTCTGCTTCTGTCTGTAAGGTAAAGATATGAAATACGGAGCTTCCCGAAGCACCCTCTCATGCTGTGGGATCATTCCAGTGTGATTCCACTGCTGCTGTGTGAATTCAGCTCCAGTGTCAGTTTACATGCAAAACATCAAAGTCCTCCATGGTTTGGACATCGGTTTGCTGGATGAGCTCTAATTCACACAGAGGAGCTGGAAAGATTCCTGAAAATCCAGGTCCAGCTCCAGGGGCTGAAGACTCGGGGATGAGGGTGAAAACGAAGGTGAACTGCCAGAAGAGAGGCGTGGTCTCCAGGGACAGCAATCAGCTGCTGCTGCCAGTCCCCACACACACACACACACACACACACACACACACACAGATCCACTGATTAAATGAAGTCTCACTGTTAGATAGGCCCTCACTCCAGACAGCGTGTCACTCAGAGAGATGGAGGGAGGGATTTATTCAGCACCTCTCTTCAAATCAACCTTTACAATTACCTCACACCTCCAAATTCACCCCCTTTTGTTCTGCTGCAAAAGAATAAAATACAAACAAATACAGAAAACGATCATATTTAATCCGGTTTTCACACACAAAAAAGTGCAAACTCAGATGGCCTTAACTGCATTATGGATTTCAAGCACCTGTAATGTCAAAGAAACATTCTTCTCTGTTCAGTTCAGGCGTCTCTCTGTGTTTTCAGCGTCTCCGAGCATCACCATCGTTGTGAACGGACACACAAAATGCAAAGAAAGCAGTGACTGGTCACTTGAAGATCTGGAAATCCAATCCATTCGTGAGAAAAACGAAGGATTAAATCCTCTCTGACGCCGGGGTCTGTGAGGCGTTCTGATTGGACAGGGCGGCTGTGACGTACCGACGTCTCCCGGAAGCAAACAGCGCTTTTTTTCCATCTTTCTTTCTTTATTAACTTTGATGCTGCAGCTTTGAAAATGTCCACGTCGTTAAGCACCCATCGATCCGCTCGTTTCATTACATCCAATTCCTGTAAAACGTGATGTGGGAACGGCATGAGTGCGCCCGTGTTTCATTCTCAATTTCATTACACTCTGCCTTCGTTTCACAGGTCAGTAATGGGTTAAACTTTAAATGGAAACCCGAAGCTTCGCATTGCACATGCATGTGATGGAAAGCAAATTTGTATTGATTTACGGAAGTTTAATGTGACTTTTGTAGACGTTTATGAAGCCGCGCTGCGCCAGTGTTATCGCGAGAGTTCGCGTGCTTCATGCCGAACGTGTGTTTTCTGCAGTTATGTTTTTTTTGCACTTTATTTGTAGCTCCAGATTGATGCAACAGGACTATTGGGTTGAAATTTTGTGTTTAATGAACCCTGAATGCTCTGTTTGTTCATAAATAAGAGGGATTTATGATGTTTATTTCCATGTTAGGTATATTTTGTGTTGTGATATGAACATTTGGTTTGAGATAGTCATGTTAAAAAAAAAAATAAGGAAAAAAATATATATATGCATGATCCAAGTGCACAAACAAAAATTGGAATGAAGCCAGATCAAGTTACTGAGCCCTGCTCTATGGGTTGAACCTCAGATTACGTACATCAGAAACATCTCTTCCTCATACATACCTTGGTTTGCAGAGCTCACTCTTAACACTGGAGAAATTCTAAATTTTTTGAGATATTTTCATTTGTTCTATCCTTTAATCTCTCCTTATGTCTACTGGCTGGCCCCGCAGAAACAAAGCACACGATTCTGTCACAAACAACTTCTGGGCTGCATCACCTCAACTATAGACTAGAAATTTTAAATTTGTGCAAACAGAAAGCCTTGTTGTCATGCATTCCTTTTACTTTCTGTAATTCTTGATTGTTGGAATAATTATTTAAGCGTTTGTAATTGTTTCATGATATTCTTATATCATTCAAGTTCACTAAACTGAACAAACTCCACGTGACTTACATGGACATATATGGTTCTCTCACTGCCTTTTAGACAAACTGACTTCTGCCGTCTACCGACTCAGACTCTGAGAGCGTCTCTCCTGATGGAGGAGGGTGGAGACTGAAGCTGCTGAGCAGCTCCTGCTGCATTCAGGTACACTCGGACCCATAAGCTTCACTGTGAAGACGCCAACATATATTTGGTTTGGTATTAATTCTTTTTTTTTTTTTTTTTAGCTTTAGTGACACCTCAAACATCTGAACAGTTTTTTACTTCTATGAAACAAAAACAATACAGGAAAAAGACTTCGGATGATGAAATAACTACATTTGTTCACAGATTTAGAACATAACACAAAAATAATAATCTATTTACAGATGTGTGTGTCTCTAAACTGTGTGTGTGTGTGTGTGTTTAGTTTAGTATGGTAGTCCGTGTAGCATTCTCCTGGCTGCAGGGGGACACAGCAGGACCTGCACCAGAGCTTTGGTCTCACTTCGTTGACCCTCTGCGCACAGGCTGATGCACAACCTCTGGTTGCTTCAGCTACTGTAAAATATTGAAATACAGACAATTTCAACACACACACACACACACACACACGCACAGTCTTGTATTTCTATCCTTGTGGGGACCGTCCATTGACTCCCATTCATGTCTAGCCCCTAACCCTGACCCTTACCCTAACCCTAACCCACACCACAACAAAGCCTAACCCTAAAGAAATGTTTTTGCACTTTTACTTTTTTCAGTAACAACAACATGGTCAAGAAAACACTGTTTCTCCTACTTAGGACCGGAAAAAGGTCCCCACAAGGCACGTCGTTCCACGTTTTGCTATCCTTGTGGGGACATTTGGCCCCGACAAGGATAGAAATACAAGAACACACACACACACACACACACACACACACACACACACACACACACACACACACACACACACACACACAAAACATGTTTATTGCTTTACATTGAAGTAGATCAAATTTTTTAACTTTGATTTTCACACCAGGTAGGCTAGAAGTAATAGTAACACTGTATTATACATGACAGAAAAGGTGCAAGCAATTTTAACACATTTTTCAACAGTAAAAATCATCGTGTATTGTCATTTTAACCTTTCTCCAATGTTTGATATGATGGCTTGCTACATAAACTCCTTCCAAAGATTCAGTTAATCTTTGATTATAAAGCAACCTGATCTCACAGAAATGCACGAAATGAGCACGCACTCTTAGCAGCAGATTGCGTGCTCCTGTCACGCATTGTGTTGAAACTGCGTGTGGTCCCCACACAAACAGTCTCCACTAAAAGTCGGTTAGAATCCGGGGCGTGGTGAGAACACGCATTCTCAGCTTCAAAGACGTCACGCCGTGGGTGTCGTTTCAGAGATCCCGGAATTAATCGATATTCTGAAGAAAGATGTGATTATTGGCCTTAACAGTGTAACCATCCAAGGCAGACTGTGTGGCAATGGTGTGTGCTTCTGCTGAGCCAAAAAGCCCCGTGAAATATCAACTCTATTTTAGGAAAACACATTTTATTGTCAATGTCATATCACGGAGAATCACATACCCATAATCCTCGTGTTTATCAGTGACATGTCTGATTGATCAGGCTTGCTGGTACCGTACCACCAGAAAATAAAAAATAAAACAAACTGAGCTTTTTTTTTCTCTTTGTAACTGAATGGTCCTTTTGTTTTCAACATTGAATTTCATTTTTAATTCAATGAGTGAAATGTTCTTTTTTCTAATTTGAAAAACACTGGTGTTTCCCGTTGCCTAAATCAAATACAGATTTTGGTATAACTCGTTGCCTTTCTACCACAAACACTGAAATTGTAGGGGGGGGCGTTTCAGAGGACCATATATATATAGCATATACAGTGATTCTGTTTATTCGGATTTAAACTTAATTCTGAATCAAGTTTTCAGGCATTTACATACATGGTCATTTTAGAGCAGAATTAGGCTTTATTCGGATTTATACAGGAATAAAAAGTCCCTTGTAAATACAAGGATTGTAAATACAGGGATTCTTGCACAGCGCCCGTCACCAGATATACATGAAGATGGATCACACAAGAGATTCAACTGGAATAAAAGGAAAAATTTAAATTTCCATTCTGATGACTGCTGTAAGAACAAAAGACTGACTCGGCTTTGACGGGTTCTGTTTGCTGTAAAATAACGGTCTGTACCTTCTGAGCAGAACCGTTAATCTGGAGGGACGAGGAAGTCTTTCTCAGTGCAGAACAGGAGGATGATGATGCTGCAGAAGAAGTTTCAGTTTGGAAATGTGCCAAATTTTGTCGAATACCTTCAAACTACAGAGTTGGATTCCCTCTGAAGCAGCAGGCGCCTTTAGGGAAGCCCCTCCCAGCTCACTCCCTGCTCTCCTGTTTTCTATTTACTGGTTAGTGGAATGCAAAATCATTGATGGAGGAAGACCTTTCTGGGGAATGAACGGCCTCTACGGACTCCAAATCTATGTTAATATTGATTTCCCTGAGACCTCGTCTGTGCCAGACACTAATGAAACACAGAGCGGGCGGTGCTGCCTGGTGAGGGACGGAGGATCCGTTCGGCCTCCGCCTCCTTCAGAGAGCAGGAGACGGATCCGATACGTCCCGGCCTGGCAGTTCTCCTTTAAGACGGCTAAATACATGATTCATTCTCCACTCAGGACATTATTCAAATGTCGAATGGAGTGGGTGCCAGAGAGATGGGTTAAAGTGGTGATTATATGCTGGGATTCCTGTCTCCCTGCCCACTCGGTTCCTCCAGCACGGCAGCGAGAGCGGCTGCAGCCGAGCGACAGATGGGATATGAGGAGGCGACGTGAAGGCCGGAGTCGTTATTTTCTATCTGCAGGACTCTTCCTGTCCGCTTCCTAATCCCTCCTCTGTACCGTGTATTCCTCCAGATGTGTGTGTTCTTGCTTTCATTCGCTCGGCCTCGCCGCTGCCTGTGGCGGCGTCGCTGCACGGACGAGAGTCTGATCGGCTGCTTGGATGCAAGGAAGCAGAGAGAAGTCAAAGAGAAAGAAAGAAAGAAAGAAGAGGAATAACCCCGCCTGCTGTGTGCCTCAGCGTCAGGACCAGAAACTAAATAACATTTTTAGCCTGTTTCACACAACTCCCGAGTTCTTCTACTGGGTTTTCTTGACCTGATTATCTTTTTTCTTTTTTTTTTAAGCATGAATGTAAAAAACTATCCGACTCTGGTTGAAGATATTTATGATCTATTAGTTTTTAATATGTTTCTGCCTATTTAATCCATCCTCACTCATCTGAGGTGTCTGAAAGAAAGGAGCAGTCATTAGTTTATGGTTTTTACTCGTGGCTCTTGCATCTTTTACGATAATCAAACGAGGCCATTAAATCAAAGAGAAACCCTGCATCCATCTGACAGTTGCAGGAAAATGATGAGTCAGCAGAAGGCGAGCGCGAGGAGCTCCAGCAGAGGTGAAGCTCCGCTTCTGCCAAAGCTTTCTGAGTGAATCCTCCATAATTGAAAGAGAAGCAATTCATTTAAGCAGTCCGTTTTTTTCTCTTCTTTTCGACACAGGCTTTTTATGCGGCGCCATTCGGCTGCACCTCCCACTATGAATGCTGTAAATACTGAATGTCCTGCTGCTGCTCTCTTCATCCTCTCTCTCTCCTGTCCTTAACAAAGGCTGATAAACCGCCGCCTCACCAGCTCCCTTCAACCCTCCCAGCCTTTAAAGTCCCTCTTTTCTGCTTTGTTTGCCACATTACTGCACATAAAGAAGAATATCAACACTTTGATAACTCTGCATCTCTTGCCCTTTGATATTTTACGCCCCTGTTGACACAAGATAACTTTTATTTATGTTGTATTAAATATGCATCAGATGTGCCTGACTTCATGTCTTCAAGAAGTGTTGTTTTGCAAGGGGTTTTAATCTCATACAGATCGAGTTATATTGTGCCCCCACCCCTCAAAAAAAAAAAAAAAAGGCCAAAAAGAAACTTCATGCTGAACTTCAAGTCTACCAGTGAGAAAATAAAGGAGTCTTCAGAAAGAGAAGCGACTGAATATCAAAAGAGGCAGGTTTTCTTTAGAAATCATGCTAAATTAGTTTCAAGAGTCTTTCAGTAAAAGCAATACGATGATGCGTGATATAAGTCAGGCTGTAAGATGCAAGGGTTTGATGGGCTCATCACGCCAGACGACAAACACAGGAGGGGAAGTCGAGGAGGCTCGAACCCGAATCTCAAAGCAGCATGTGCTGCAGGACAGTGATGAATGTGCAGAGAAAGAGCTTCTGGGTAGCAGGCTTTATGGTGGCTATTTACTGAAATCCATGCTCACACTAAAGAGTTGCACTTTCAGCTTGAGGACAGCGGGGGATTGAACCTGCAACCTTCTAATTGAGACAACCTGCTCTACTGACTGCTGTTTCTCAGAGCCAGACTGAATGGAAAGCTGAGCCCGGCTCTCCAGCAGGTGATCGAGCTGATTAATGTTACTGTTACGGCGCGGGTCCCAGGCTCGATGACCACGTGAACAAAAAGAATTGTTTTGTCTGTGAAACGGAGGAAGAGCATGAGAGAAAGAACCACAGATCCACTCGTGCCGTTCCCAAATCACGTCTTATTCAAACAATTCAAAATATATACAATCACATTAAGTGCCATTTTTTCCTGTCCAGTTTACAAAACTATAAAAATCTTAAAATAAAATAACCTCACGTGAATATGCATTCACAGTGATCACAAACTGTTATTATTGCTCAATATATCTTCAAATGCTTTATAAACAAATCAATTTGGACTTAGCACAATGGAATATAAATATTTAAATTAAATAAACATGACTATCTGCATAACAACACAAAGCATACACTGTAAAAAACGTCTGTAAAAAATACAGTAAAAACTGTCAAACAGCAACAGCAAATCACCGTCAATTCAAAAATTGTGTGTCACCGTAGCAAATAAACTGAATTTCTGTAAATCAAGAAACAGTGCACAACTGTAATTTTACGAGTGCAATATGTTAAAAAAAATTTTACTGTGATTTCTTCAAACAATTGTAAAATTTATGAGAAAATACCATAAAGACAAAAGTGGATTATAAGCCTAAAATCTGCAATATTATTCAGTATAAATCACAGATTCCACTGATGTGTACAGGAGAAAACCATTAATCATTCCGCATGATATACATTGTCATTTCTACAGAAACAACATGTTCAAAATATGGTCCACATATTGCTGATCTAAAGAAAACTGATATTTCACAATGACATAATATCAGCCGTTTGTTATTTAATGTTATCGATTGACTGTTTGGAGTGCAAGGGCAGCGTGTACAATGCATGAGCGTATCCTAAAACAGCTAGCTAAAATTGTGACCGGCCACAATAGCGCAGTGGTTAGCACTCTTTCCTCACGGTAAGAAGGTCCCAGGTTCAAATACCAGCTGGGGCTCGTGGCCTTCCTGTGTGGAGTTTGTGTGATCTCACTGTGTGTGTGTGTGTGTGTGTGCCGGATATCCGGCTCCCATATCCAAAAACATTCATGCCAGGTTAATTGGTGATCCTAAATTGCCTCCAGTGAATGTCTGTCCCTATGTGTCAGCCTGCCTGGTGGCAAACTGATGGCCCTTGCCTGAAGCTGGGATTGGCTTGTCCTGTGACCCTAAAAAGTGGCTTGGGAAATGAATGAATATTCATTCTCTAATTTTACTGTTGTGTTTATTACTGAGATAGACTGTAATTTTGACAGGAGATTATTATAAATTTTATAAACAGGTTTATGTTTTCACTGTTAAGTTTACAGCAAACTACTGTAAACAAATAACAGTTCTGTACTGCAGAATTAACAGTTTTTTTATGTTAATTCAGCTGTGATTTCATTCCCTGTAAATCAATTTACATATTTTGTCTGTAAAGTTATCTACTGTGCTGCTGTATATTTTACAGGAATTCTCTGGTAACCACAGCTTCCAGCGTTTTCCTGTAAAAACAAAATGTTTTTTTTTTACAGTGTATCTTAAATCTCAAACATCTCAGCCATTCTTAAAATCTTTCTAAAATCATTCATAAATCATAAATCATTCTTATTTCTAAACAAAGCAAAGCATTCAGGGTTTATCAAGCAAAATAAATACAAGTCAAGAGTCCTGTTGAATTGGATTGTTGTGTCAATCTGGAGCCATAAAGTGCAAGAAAATACATTTCTGTAGAAAAAAACACATCTGGCAGTAGTTACACTACACATAGTAGTTTTAAATTTCTCAGCATTTAAGGTCAAAGAACAAAGACATGCAATGCATGATAAATTTCAATCTATTTATTATTTCGACTACTTGATATAATATTTCTCTCCAATAACATCTATAGATGTGTTGTAGAAGTTTTGTCTCATTCTTATATCATAAAAACTGTATTTTCCTCACTAGAATGAGTCTCTATGCTGGAGCTCAGAGACTTGACTGCTGGTGTTTATGATCCAGACCTTTGTGGCTTTCAGAGCAGACGTTCTCTAAAGCTGTGAACAA
Source organism: Salarias fasciatus (assembly GCF_902148845.1). Lineage (NCBI taxonomy): Eukaryota > Metazoa > Chordata > Actinopteri > Blenniiformes > Blenniidae > Salarias > Salarias fasciatus. Next base: position 29,272,457 of record NC_043746.1, on the reverse strand, counting down.
TTCATCCCCTCTTAGACTGTCAGGGTGTAATTCCAGCAGTAACTTCACCATCTACAGCCGTGAAATGTTTCAGTGCAGCGGGTTGTCAGGGACAAACACGGCGTGGGAGAAAGCACTGCTCGGAAATCACTCTTCAAGGAAGCGGCTGCAGCTACACTTCTGGGTGTTTTCAGTCAAATAGCTGAGCTCACTTTATAGACAGAACAACAACAAAACAAATTACAGGGATGCATTTCACTCTGCTTCAAAAACTCTTGAAGAAATATGTGTGTGTGTGTGTGTGTGTGTGTGTGTGTGTGTGTGTATATATATATATATATATATATATATATATATATATATATATGAATTGCTTTTTCTGTTACTATTGCTTTTATTGGTATTTTTAATGTACTTTTTTTGGTAATTAGTACTGACAAAGACGTATTATTTTAAAGAAGCAGATTTGCTCTCAGCTCTTTTCCTCTGAGGACTCGGTCCAGTTGAGCAGGGAGGAATGACTTCATTACCCATAATCCCACGAGAAGGCCTGCAGCCTCGTGTCAGGGGGGAGTCGGGGGTAGAGGTGGGGGCGATTGAAGCGTCGGAGGCTGGAAGATGGAACTTTGTACTTTTATGAAATGAAAAATGAAAAATGAGCCTGATTCCACGGAGACGCAGCCGGAGCTGCTCACAGCTCCTCAGTCAGATGAAGAAAGAGTTTAAAGGCGATTAAATCATGCAGATGTGTCAAAAGCAGAATGTGGCTTCTTTTCATTTATCAGTGCTTAAACTTAGAGGTAAATGACAATATGATTATTTAGCTAACAGAGTGATCACTAAAGGTGAGCGTGACAAAAAGAGAGAAGGATAGAAAACATCTTCCAGACAAGAACTTTAATATCATTGAAACAGCCCAAAACATTACATTGAAATGTGAGTCACATGAAGGTGAACCCTTAAATGCTATAATCTTTTCTATAATGCTAATTCTTGATGATTTGTGGTTTTCTGATGTGAGAAATTTGCTGGAGTCTGGATTATCTGAGACTTTTGTTTGTGATGGAAAACAAAACAACTTCTTCTTCTACTTCTTCTTCTTCTTCTTCTTCTTCTTCTTCTTCTTCTTCTTCTTCTTCTTCTTCTTCTTCTTCTTCATGTTGTCGCTTTGCCATAAAGATGCTCCAGCTCGTTCGGGGGAGCTGTCAGGAAGAGGCTGGTATCCACAGATAAACTGAGTGACCAGACGGTTGAGGCTGGTCATGGAGGTGAAATCAACATTTCTCAGCCTGAACATGAAGAAGCAGAGCAGCTGTCCAACCGACTGCAGAGGGAAATGAAAACACCTCCGGTATGTTCTGTCTCTTTTTAGTTTCTTCATCGAAATGTTTACCAGCCTCATCAGAAAAAGCTCTGATGGATTTTGCCGCCGCGGCTCCGTCTGCTCGGCTGGATGTTCAGGTTCAGATGAAGAAGGCTCCGGCTCCTCAGTTATTTCTGAACCGATCCAGACGTCAAAAAGACAATTCATCCAGCGGTGATTCATCATCATGCCTCCGATAATAACCCTCGTATTTATGTTCCACTGTAATTTCCAAACATTCAGCAGCTTTTGTCGTCTGGAGTTTATCTCTTGGTAACTGCAGGGAAACCGTCTGGACAGCAGAGCCCGTTCAGACAAACAACATAGATAGATGAACACAGAAAAGATGCTACATGTAACTCACAGTGTGTCTACTTCACACACAGACAAGATTTAATGACCGGAAAATAACACAAAAAGGATCACTATTGGATATCCTTTTTTTTTTTTAGTGCCAGTCTCCATGATTTGGTTTCAGGTGTGTAAATATTAACAATGTCATATTGTCCCATAATGCTATACTAAATCTATTATATTAACATTTTACCAATGATCTAATAATTTATTGCATGATTGAAATACCATGAAAATGTCAGAACTGCGGGCAATAATTAAATTCTGCTGTGTGTGTCTGAAGCAATGTTTTGTGATGAAAAAAGGCTCCAGTGGATGAGACAGACATCAGAGGGCAAAATCTCTCAGTCATGGTTTTAATAAATGTTTTACTAGTTTTATGACACCAGCTAAATGAGACGAGCCTCACAAACTGTGATCCAGCTGTTAACACCAGAACATGTACCTCAACTTTTTAATATTAACGTCTGAGGTTTTGTGAGATCTGCTGTGAAAAAACAAAAACCGACCACTGTCCCTCTTCTATATAGACCCCATGCAGCATTCTGCCCTCCACTCTTTCAGCTCAGTGATTCTCAACTGGTGGGCTGTGACCCTAAAGTGGGTCGTGGACCTGTTTTCAGTGGGTCAAGTGTCAGAGATTCACACTCCCTGCCAGTAGGTGGCAGCAGGTGGATTTTGCTCCAATAGAAGAAGACTCACAGGTTGTTGGGTTCTGCTCATTGGGCCTGGCTGAACGCAGGTACGATGCTTTTCTTTTATTGAGGACAAAGGAGGAGGAAAGACCTCGGTGTGGTGAAGTGAAAGCATGAAGCTCAAAGTCTGGATCAGTGCACAGGACACTGGGATTGTGTTACATATGTGTTACTTTAGGCTCCAGCTGAATGTGCAGAAACGAGTGGAAAAACTAAAATAGATGCAGAACAACTGCTGCAACAAAGAGCTCAACACGATGTGCAACAGACGTCACGTCCCTTATAGAAACGCTGAAAGACGTGTGACTTTCTGAGAGGATTCAGATGGAAGTCCCGAGACAGACTGAAGAATTAATGGGAAGGGACACAATAGCTGACTGGGATGTGGCCGCCTCTGGTGAGCGCAAGCTGCATTCAAGGTTTGACACTTCTATTGTCACCACAACACTGGGGAAAACACCGGCTATCAACAGCAACCATGATTTAAAATCTGTGAGGAGCTGTGTTCCGGACAGGCAGATATCAGAGGCAAACCACAGATTGAAAGAGGACAGATATGGAGTCACGAGAGCATCGGCCTCTTTTAGCAACAAAGACATTTTAAAGTACCTGGGTGATGGATATGGGATTGAAACAGCCGAGGCTGAACATACTGTGTTCACACAACACATCAGAAGGGAAACGGATCGGGTCAATTTCCCAACGCTGATGGAAATCCTGGACAGCTGGAGGGTCAGCGGAGGGCCATCATAACTCCTCCTTTAATCTCCAGAGACGGTTCTCTGCAACAAACAGGATCCAGACGCGCCTAAGATCATCCATGCTGACTGGATGCCTCAGGAGCTTGACACTTTTGTCATTTGAAAAAGAAATAATTGTCAGTTCAGACTGTGATGGCATAATCAATACGTTAAACTCAAAGCCCAGGAGACAAAACTGCCAGTAAGACAGTGGTTTTACTGTTTAAATTGTGTGACATGTTGTGTTACTGTGGTTGTGTGAGGACGTTCCAGACTCTAACGGATTGAATCTGTCTGACCTTTCATTTCTTTTCTGTGGCTGAGCTGCATCAGGAGGACGGAGCACTGAACTGTCCAAGGTGCTGAACTGGAGGAAGCCGCTCTCTGGACCGCCGCACAGCGGGGACCGCTGACACAGTGAGTGAAAAACAAACATCTTTAGTGTTTGTTTGTCATCTTTCTCCAGAGTTTGTTGCCACTGGTTCCTCCTACAGTTTAATGAAATATATCCACGGCTCACTCTGAGTTTCATTTAAAGCAGAAGCAGAGACAGCATCAGCACTATTTGGATATTCCAGCTGCATCATGTTCTAGTTTATTAAAGCTGCTGTCACCGAGGAAATTTAGCTTTTCATTTCTCAGGCGATGATGGGCGTCTCACTTGTTGAAGTTTTGAGGTCTCTGGACTAAAATTAACCTGTTTTTTTTGTATTTAAGTTCCATTTGCTATTAAACTCTGTTACTGGGTTACTGACTGACGGTCAGGTGCAACAGAAAGGCCACACTGACTGGTGGAAGCAGCCTCACACACACACACACGCGCACACACGCACACACACACACACACACACACACACACACACACCACGGCCTTCTCCGTGCTTGGCGAACAACTTTATCTCAGCGCCAAAGCTGATTAAACATTTTTACTTGCAGCTACTCCCCCCCCCCCCCCAAAAAAAAGACTCATGCCTGCAGACGGGAGGGTAATTGAAGCTTCACCTCAGTTCCTCCACAGAGTGATGTAGTGAGAGACGGAAGGTCGCTGTTTCTGGGACCTCGTATTTTCAGCGTCTGAATTTTCGGACCACTGTTCTGCTGTCTTTCCATTCGTGCCCTCTGCTGAAGAAATGCCAGATTCAAGTGTTTCTTCCTCTTTTGTTTTTTAATAAAGGGGAAATGAGGTCTTTCATACATTTTAGGGAGGTTTGTTGGAGAAGGAAGTTTGCGTTTTTAAAAGATTAGAAGGTGTACAGAGAAGGAGGTTTTAAAACCAGGTTATCAATAACCTTCAGCCATGCAGTACTGCGCCAAATAATCAAAGGGTGACACCAATCTATCTAATAATGCTGCAATGATGTGACCTTTTCTAACAGATGAAACTTGCAAATTGATCTACAACAGTGGTCTTTACAAGTATCAGCTCCAGAGTTTGTTTTGGTCTGATTGTATCAGACGACCTCTAGAAAAAAAAGAAGTGTTATTATTTTTCACTTGAAGGAGAGGATGTGTGCCGTGAATACTAATGGAGCTCCAAATGCCGCTGCTGGTCTGAATGTTGATGCACCGAGCGACAAAAATACCCAAACCGAAGCTGAACTAATCCTTAAGCTTCTTCATTTATCTGCCAGTAAAGGCCGAGGCGACACAATGGCTTCCACAGCGGGGCCTCGGGGCCCGGATGGAGAGGTTACCGTCTCAGAGACAACCTGTCCACTGCACCAAATCCACACTAAGTGTAGCGGCATTTAACTATGTCACTTCACTACATCCACTGGAGCATCTCTGATTGTCTGTGTCTCGAGTTTTGGACAGAGCATTACAGTCCCCGGTAGTTTCTGTTTTCACAAAAATAAGTAAAACGCCCACCAAAAAATAACCAACAACGCAACAACGTGAAAGACAAAAGATCGGAGCGTGTTGGAGAAAACGTCTGGACTGACATCTCCGTGCAGCAGCTGACCTGTGAACACTTCCATCTCACAAACACACATTAGAATGTCAGCATTCTGCAGACGTTTCAGTATCAAGCCTCTTCCCAACAGTGGTGACGGAGCTGAGCTGAGGGCGTGAATCGACACACTCTGCATTCTCAGGGGCTTTGAAGCGACAATCCGTCATGGAATTACACATGATTCATTTTTAATATTCATGTGCAGCCTCATGTTTTCCCGCCCTTCAATACATTTGTGCTGTTTCACTCATGTCAGTCATTTCGGGTCGCCTCTGCCAGTGTCAGGACTGTTCCTCCGTTACGGAAGCTACTGAGAGCCTGGAAGAGTCAAATGTTATAAAGTGGCATCAAATTAAAAAAACTCATCTTAACTCAGGGCGAATCAATCACCATCTGTCTCTGGGAAAACTGAAAACTGCTCCTGGTGGAATAATCGTCCTGCATGGCGGCCATCATTGTTGTGAACATATTCAAACTCCTTTTAATTCACTTCTAGTTAATGTGTAAAAAATGTATGATTTATCCATCTGGGGACTTGAGGAATTTTCCATTTTTTAAAAAAAGGAATGAAGCTTTTTCTGAGTGAGTTGAGTGAAGAGCTGATAAACTCCTGCAGCTGCTTGACCTCTGCCCCCATTTCCGTCAATGTCACCCTCCTCCGCTGGCACATCTGCTCCCGGAGCTCTCATCTCACGCTGCAATATTCACTGTCCATGTACAAGGCTGGAGCAGATGGCGCGCACACACACACACACACACACACTCGCAAACACACACTCATGTGGCGGACACACACACTTCCTGGACACACACCGCCTCTTGTTTGCCTTCTGCTTTAAGAGGAATGGAAGTGGGCGATGGCGGTGAGCGGGACAAACAGTGTTCCAGGATGAGATTAATATGTACACAGCGTGGAGCTGCAGGTGATCGGAGCATCGCCAGCGCCCGATTAGGCTTTATGTGCGACGTGACGGCCGCACTGATCAATCCTGAGCTGTTAGGAGAGAGAGAGAGAGAGAGAGAGAGAGAGAGGGAGAGGGGGGAAGCAGATCAAGGTCAGTGCTGAGAGCTGGGCAGACAGTTAGAAACACAGGAGGGAGTTCAGGATAGATTTTATCATGAAGGGGTCATAAGATCTTAGAAATGAGCAAATAACAGTCATATCTGTGGCAGAAAAAGAAGTTGGAATAATTGAAAAAATATCTGTCGCTCCATATAAACAGAACTGGCATGAAAACGTGTTTTAAAGTCAGGCTGAGGAGTGATACGTGAGCATTTCCAACGAGGGGGGGGGGACCCTGGACGACCAGAGGCCAGGGACTGAGCGGGGCTGACGCCTGCAGACGGAGGGAAGCTGGGGGGTGATTTATTCTGAGGGGACGGAGCGGGCGGGGGCGGCCGGGGGTGGAGGGGCGCCGTGGCACAAATCACACATGTTCAGCCTCTCGGTGGCTGCAGGAGCAGGTGTGCAGCTCGACTGGAGCGATGCAGCAGCGCTAAATGGAGGAACAGATGATGAAATATACATCATGGCCTGATTGATTTCCAGTCAGCGTGTTCGTGTGTGTGTGTGTGTGTGTGTGTGTGTGTGTGTGTGTGTGTGTGTGTTGTGGGGAAGCAGAATAATTCAAATCCATCATGAGGATAAAATTAAAGTCCTCAGGGTGAGAATTAGATGGTAAAGTTAAGGTCAGCAGTGACTGGGAGTTTCGTTCTAAAGCTTCCCGCTCATCTGCATATGAGCTCCTCCCTCGTCGCCGCTTCATCTCCTCTATTCAGCACTACGGTCGTGACGTGCATGACCAGTAGCCCCGCTTCTGCCATCTACAACCCCTAGCAAAAAGTATGGAATCAGCCGTCGTGGACGAGCACTCACTCTGACATTTTATTCTGTTGAACAAACTCAGATAAAAAGCATGAAACAATAATGAAGTTTTTCAAAAGTGCAACTCCTTGGCATTCAGAAACACTAAAAGTAATGAAGAAAAAACATTGTACTGGTTGGTAAATGTTACTTTTATAGAGCAAGTGCAGGGAAAAAAAAATGGAATCACTCCATTTTGAGTAGAAAATAAGGACACACCCAGTCAATTTCCTTTCCTTTATTGGACACCTGCCTCAGATTCCATCTGCTGGTTAGTCAGCAGTTAAACACAGAGCAGTTATCACACCTTGGAGGCTGCTGGACCAAGTGGATTTGCAAGAATCATGGCTCCAACAAGAGAGATGTCTCTTGAGACCAATAGGATTATCAAACTTCTTGAAGAAGGTAACTCTACACGTATGGTTGCCAAAGATGTGGGCTGTTCACAGTCAGCTGTATCGAAGATCTGGACCGAGTACAAACAGCACGGGAAGGTTGTTAAAGTCAGGCGTACTGGTAGACCAAGGAAGACATCTAAGTGTCAAGAAAAACAACTAAAGGCCATATGTCTTGAAAACAGAAAATGCACAAAAAGACAAATGAAGAAGAAATGGGAGGAAGCTGGAGTCAATGTCTGTGGCAGAACTGTGCAAAATCGCTTAAAGGAAATGGGATTTTCATACAGGAAAGCTACAAGGAAACCATCACTGACGCTTAAACAGAAAAGAACAAGACTGCGATGGGCTAAGGAGAGGCAATCATGGACTGTGGACGACTGGATGAAGGTTATCTTCAGTGATGAGTCACGAATCTGCATTGCGCAAGGTGATGATGCTGGAACTTTGGTTTGGTGCCGTTCCAGTGAGATTTACAAAAAGGACTGCTGAAAGAAAGTATCATTTCAGTCCGTTCACACGACAGCGGACGGAAAACTCCAGCGCTGAAGACACGGAGGTTCAGGCTGCAGCTCTTAAAGCAGAGAAAAGCTCCTGACTCGTGGAAAACGGGGTTTATGTTTTCTGACATGCAGAATGATCCCAGCAGCTTGAAGCTTCTCCAAACACACACTGACGAGGTGAAGTCTGAGCTAACAGCTCTGTAATGGCGAGGAACCCAGAAAAAAATGCTAAAAGGAGAATTTCAGACACCTTTTTTTGCGTTTCTCTTCCACGTGCTCCAAGAAGGAAATTCACATGTCATGTTGTGCTTGACATGAGACTTCTGCTTCCCAACACTTTAACCTTCCTCCAGCAGCACCTCCACCCTCCACTGGAGGACATTACCCTCTGACGGTGTAATGGAGTGCTAAAAGTCTGCTGTCACCCTGTCATATTTACCCCTTCATCACCTTCACCCACCAGCTTGCTCCTCTTCCTCAGCCGTCCTGTTTTTTTCCCGCCGCTCCCGCCCTTCTTAATTCCTCTCCCAGGAGTGGCGGCGCCTGGCTGGAGCTGAACCCCGGGCAGGCGGAGCCGCTCGACCGTGGAGCGGCTCGGCCGGGGAGGAGGAACTGCCGCGCTGCACTAATAACGTCCCCCTGAATATTTTAGACACAATTTATTTTTAATCCGCCGGCTGGAAATCAGAGTGATTCAGTTCCATATTGTGGCCCCCGGGGGCGTTTGGTGGCTCATACTTTTTTAATGACCACACTTCTGTCCATCCAGAGGGAGGGAGGGGGGTAGAGGGGGAGCTGAGGCTCCAGAGAACTCCCGTGGAAAAGATTCAATTCCACAGATCAGATTTACCTTTTTGAAAAAAGAAGAAGAAGAAGAAAAGAGCCACCTGTAATCTGCATTTAAATTTTCAAGTTCAAGACAGAGATGTAAAAGCAAATGAGTGTTTACCAGAGAGGGGGGAGGAGGACATACATGAGTGGTGCTGAGAGAGCACGTTCAGTGCATCATTCATTCATTCCTGGTTAAACTTTAATCCAGTAAACAGGAGCGCGTGTTCCCGCCGCCATACGTGACTCACGCCTCATTTCAGATCGATAGCGGCCGACACCTGAAGAACCAGAGTCCCGACACGTTTCATGCGGCTCCTCTGTGTGGAGGCGGCTCGTGGGGAAATGAAGAAACACGCGATGGAGAGCTCCACAAGCGACGAGTGGAATTCAGTTCATTATTCCTCTCAGTGCAAACGCCTGACTTGTTCGTCGGGAGCTCACAGGATGAGATGCGTGAGGATTCGTAGAGACGCTCTCTGAAGAGCACAGATCATCTGAACCTTCACACAGACCCTCTGTGGTTTAAGCGGCTGTGATTCCAGCTGAAGCCGCCGAGGTCAGTAATGAAAGCCATTTTCTCAATGCGCCATAAGTCCGTGACAGGAGCCGGGAAGCGTTCCTCCGAGAGGACATGGAGAGACGCGTCCCGGCCCCTCAGGTGCTGCTGTCACATGATGCACCCTGAACGCAATTATTTGAATTGACCCAGAAGACCGAGGAGGGGAAAGGAAGAAAACACGCTCTTCGGCTTTTTTTTTTTCTCTACTGAAAGTGAAAATGAAGTGTGGCTGGAATCCTCAGAGGTTTTTTACACTCCTCCTGAACACGGTGCTTTATCTCCACTGTTATGGTCTTTTTGAAAGTGCTGCACGAAAATAAACGGCTCATTTAGTGTCACGTCAGCCGCAGCCCTGCGTAGAATAACCTCGGCCGGAAGTGGGTCTGTCTTCAGGGCTCTCAAGGCGTATCGATCGTCTCATACAGTCCAAACACACGCGTTTCAGGTCATCTGGTGTCCATGAAGTGCTGGTTGGTGTTTGACGCTGGATGAATTAGCTGGGACTGTCTGGTGTGTGTGGATTCAGCACATTTCTGTCTGCAGTCCTGAAACTATTCTGTTTTGAACATTTGTTGAACACTTGTTGTTATTGATGTGCTTTTAAAATGTAAAACTCCTGAATCATCCACTGCTGGTTTGTCTTTCTAATGCAAACTGTTACATGTGGGATTTTATTGAATTTAGAGCTTGTAACTAAATCAGTCTGCTTCATTTTCTTATTTTTTTCTCTCTCTTGTTCTGTTTGCGCACACCAACATCACAGGGAAACATATGCATTAAAAAAAAATTCAATCTCTGTTGTTCACATGAGAAATTTTGCTTTATCATAGAAAACTGATCCAACATGGGGTAATGACAAACGTTATGATAGAATAGAAATGCAGTTTTTCTTATTGTTCCACAATGTTGTTCAAATGATATTTCTACCTGCGTTAAAAACAGAAACTGACTGCTACAAGATTCAGAACTGCTGTGTTTCTTTTAAATTTATGTTGAATTTTCACTGTGGAAGAAGAATAAAGCGTGGCAGACGCCGCTCTACGAGCCCAGTTTGCAGACAGTTTATGGAGACTGTCATAACTTAATACTGCCAAATTAATTAGCTCGATCAGCGACTTTATAATACAGAAAAGACGAGTTTTATCAGACAGTGTTCATGAGATCCTGACAGGCCAGCTCTACTACATACATGGATTTTGCATGAACAGGAAGTTGGGCGATAACAAGGCAAAGCTGGAATCAGTCAGGTGAGCGAGGCTGGATGGAAACACACTTAACAGTGTTTTCCTCCAAATGCTGAATAAGTAACATACAGACAACAGTACAAATTCTCATAAGTTTGTTGTATTTAGGCTTCTTATATACTGTCTCAAGTAATGACTTACTACTAAATATGCCTACAATTTAAATTATTAAAAAATAATGCTTTACTTGATATTTTTTCACAAATCATATCTTTTTTATAAAGTATTGATATTTTAATAATACCTGAATAGCAAAGTACATCAAAACTAAAAGAAAAGAGAAAAACCAGCATTTTAACTTGACTGAGCACAATCTGGACACACTAGCAGGAGTTGTACTTGGTGTAAAATCTTCATTGGCTCCTCATCTCGGCGCAGAGTTTACACGGAAGTTGGCTTTTTGTGTGCTCGTGCTGCGGGAAGCACTTTTCCAGCCGAGGAGTTCTTCTGTTCTCCGCCGCTAAATTATTAAGGCGCGACTACAATCGGTATTTTTACTTTGGGCCACAGTGTACAATATTAATGGCGTTAACCAGACCTGCCCATCATCCGGGAAACAACGGACCTTTAATTGAATCCAGAAACACTTTGCAGCATTAAGCAAATCTGCTAACATGGCGACAGCGGCGGCGGCGGCGAGATGACAGAGGCTGTTCTGGTTTTTGCCGCATGAATTAAACAGGATCAGCAGGAGGAAGTGCGGCGGCGGGGTCACAGCTTTCTCGAACGGCGCCGCAACTTTCTCCTCCAATTTCAATTATTTCTTCGATCTCGGCGACGGGGATAAGCCCGGCGGGGATTTACATCGAATATTTAATTACTGATGAAATCGCATCACTCTGATCAACGCCGTGTGTTTGTTTGCTCGATAAACCGCCAGAGACTTCATCTGGGAGGATTCTTTACAATCTACAGACGGAAGGCGTCAAACAGCAGAAATCCCCCCTCGCTGCTCTCTTAATCCCCGTCGAGTTAAGAACATTTCTCATTTTCATTTTCAGCAATTAAATCATCTATTTCATGGATCTGAGTCCGCTGAAGTTCTCCGAGAAGTTTCAGTTCGCTGCTCTTCACTCCAGATGGAGGAAAGCTTTACGTCTCTTCCTGAGAATCAGGACAGGAAGTCGTGTCGTCCCGCTTCCTGTGAATCCACCGAGTCATAGATCTGTGAGAGACTCTCCGCCTCGTTAAAATGAAACGTTGCCACGGAAACGGAGCCTGTTAAAATGCCGAACTCCAGTCGGATGTGGTCTCAGTAAACCGGTGGAAACGCAGCTGGTCGTCATGAAGGATTCTCAGCGGTTCACTCTGAGGTGATTCGCTCTCATGGAAATGATCAGAAGGAAGCGAGCGTTTCGTATTTCCTGCACATCTGCTCCAAACAGCCTCTTCCAGACCAGCCTCCCTCCTGACGGCGTCCTCTGAGTGGCTTCACTGTCAGGAGTGTCGCGCTGACAGGATAAAAGGCCGCTGGAGAGGTTTATTGTTGCTGCTTTTATCAAGGATGGACGTAATTGAGATAACTTAATGACCACGTGTTCGTATGAGATGGAAAAAGAAAAAAAAACAAAACAAAAACCCAGCACTCACATGGAGTCTGAAACAGGAGAGGAAAGGAGAGCGAGATGAACGGAGGTGCTGAAGCAGTGGGTGGGAGGGGGGGAGGAGGGGGGAGGGGGGGCGAGGGGGAGGGGGGCTGGCGTGGGTTTCCATTTAGAAAGAGAGAACTGCTGAGGAGCACCTGTCGTCTCAATCTGTCCACCTCCACAGTGCGGCTCCGCCAGGATCCAGGCTCTGGCTGTGATATTCAGTTTGATCTTCGTCTCTGCTGCTGCTGCTTCGTGTCTCGTGGAGACGTGGAGACGTGGAGACGTGGAGACGTGGAGGCGTGGAGACACGGGGACATGAAGACCACGCTCCTGCGCAAACATCCCGTTGTCCCCTGCATCCTCACAGCTTTCCACCCTTTCATATAGAGATAATTTTAACCGTAGAGAACACACACTTCATTTCTGTGTGATTCCTCTGACGCAGCGAGCAGAAACAGGGCCCCCCTGGGCCTCCTGGTTAATAGGTTCTGACACCTGGCAGGAGTTTGATAGATCAGGGGTCAAACCGATGAAGGCTGCAGGCGAGGAAAGTCTGATGAGAGCCCGATGGAGGAGAGTTACAACTGAGATCCATCAGCCTCTGGGGAACCACAAGCACGTGTGTGTGTGTGTGTGTGTGTGTGTGTTTGTTCACCCAACGTCACCGACTCGCCACTGGTTCCTTCCTGCTCCACTTCCCGCTCCATCGTGAACACATGAACGCTGTGGCTGCATGGAAGAAGATGAAATATAACGTCTCGGATGCTCTAAGCTCTGCTGAGTTCCTCTTCATGCCGTTTCGAGTCGCTGTGGCGGCGGACGGCGCTTCCTCCGCCCACCGGGAGAGCTGCTGCGGAGACCAGGCTGATCCGAACCCCTCTGTGATCCAAAGCGTTGTTCTGATCGTTCTTCTAATGAGCATTTCACTCATGAAGGACAAACTGTGTTGATCACAGTTCACCTGCTCTCTGCGAGTCGGAGTCTTTATTTCTTCATCCCAGCCTGGATGCCAAGCAGCCCGTTAAAGAAACGTGTTCATCGAGGGCAAACACGATATATAAAAGCACTTTGTTAAGGAAATGTCCCGCCCTGATTCCAGCGCCGGCACGGCAGACATGCCGCCATTAGCATCAGGCCTTCACTACGCAGAATAATAATGTCCCAATCAATAAATGATGAGAGCCGAGCCTGGTGGAGGAGCTGGAGGTGCAGACGGCGACACTCAGCAGATCAGCGCTCCGCAGGTGAGTCAGCTGTGTGCAGAGTCACGAAAAACTAAATCTGACTGTAACTTATTTATTGCTCATTTGTTCAAAACCCTCAAAGTTCAAGTTTTTGTTTTCCTGAACAAAAATAAATGTCTGTTCAACAGGCGGAACCTTTTCTCCGGACGTGGAATGAAAGGATGAAAGAACCGCATCTCCTCTCATACGTCTCCATTTTTCCAGTGATTGGTTGATAAGCATGCTGATGTTCAGAGGAGGACGGCTGATGTGTGTCTTCGGCGCTGCAGCCGTCGCTCTCCTCCCACTGCTCTCATCAGGACCGTCACCGCTGCAATGTCTCAAATGAGCCTTCAGAGGGTTTTCTGTCCGCTGTTCTCTCTGATCTCTCTGATCTGAATCCCAGAGCTCAAACAGGCGTGCATTCAGCCTTTCATTGGTATTCTGCTGCTGAGACTGAGATTCAGAACAGCTGAAAACCTCATGTTTGCTCCCACCTTTAGATGTAGTGTGGTCTGAAAGTCGATAAAAGAAGACAGTTTTCAGCTCGTTTAGCAGATTCCCTGAGTCAGTTATCGTGATTACAGTTAACCACGTCACACCGATCAGTCAGAATGACTGGATGAATGGATGGAGTTATTTTCACCCCGTTAGAGCCGTGCTGCTGTGGTCGAACAAACAATCATTTCATGCAAATCGTGAAGAGCGTGACTATTTACATGTTAACCTGATGAGTTCACCATCAAACAGCATGAACCTTGAATTTGCAGAGATTTTATCTTCAGTAAATCTTTATTTGAGCGTTGCATTTTGTGAATTTTAGTCCTGTAAAATGTTTCTCAGAGGAATAAAAATCTTTGACCCTGACAGAAAGAGCCGAGGCCTCGATTCACCCCGTTTTCCAGTGAAAACACAAAGCTTGAGGCGTCTCCATGGAAACTGCAGCCTTTCTGAAGCATCGCTCCATGCAGGCTGCGGCCAAAGGAAACGGTTGCTCTGCACCTGCAGGTTCATCGCAGAAGCAACTAACAGTGGTGACTCGGCACGCTAACGCACCATCTTCAGCCTTTTCCCTGCAAAACGACCCCATTCTCATCATGTTGTGTAAACTTGAAACTTTTCTCAAAGAAAACACCGAAGCGATGCGGTGTCACTTGAGGTAAAGGAGGCCTGATATTGTTCTATCAGTGAATATTAAATAATAAAAAATAAGAAAACTTTTATTTGTAAGTTTATTTCAAAAGATAATTTATTTCTCAGAGTCAGAACTTTTCTTTCTTTAGCTATAAATATATTTCATTTCATATTTTTCACCCTCTGAGAAATGTAATAACAAATAAACACTTGCATGGATTTTTCTTGAAGCAGAAAGCCTGAAAGTCATTTTAAAAATGAGATGATTGAGCTCTTTGGTGTCTAAAGCGTGTCAGAGTCTCATTATTGTCATTTCCTCTGTCTCTGCTCGTACCTGGAGGGGATCTTTTAAAACATATTTGACTGGGCCTGGCCGACAGACCCTCCATGGGGGGGGGGGTGTCACGCCCCTCTGCACAGAGCTGATGAAGCATCTGTCGTTCAGCGTTTTGAAACGGATGAATTACAAAACAGAATGACGGCGGATTCCTGGAAGCTCCTCCCGGTCACTGTCGCCGGCGTCGAGTCCGACAGACGGTGGAGTACTGGAGCTGCCCCGGCCGACGGGCCCGTGTCCCGGCCCGACCCCTGCGACGTCTCCGGCTGCGCAGCAGAGTCGATCCACCTGCATTAGGCCGTCCTCACCGACCGCCGCGGTGACAGCAGCTCCGGGCCGACAGCAGCAGCCACGGCGTCACAACAAAACACATTCAAAACAACCGCAAACACACAGAAACCCGGCTCGCGTGTGACTGTGATCATGTTCAGAGTGGACAGGAACCATCGCAAGAAGAACGCTGCATCGTCATGTATTTACATCGGTTTGCAACATAGAGCACCTTAATGAACCTACCAAATTCAAAAAATCCTTGTTTTATATTCAGATCTTGATCCTCCGTTCAAAGCTCAAATGTCAGTTAAGAGAAGAACTAAACCTAAAAAAAAGTTAAATATTGCATCGTTTTTGCCTTATTTTAGGTTGTGTTTATGGATCATAGGGAGAATGTGAGTCAGCAAAAAACCATTTCTGTTGTTCGACTCTGATGATCTCTCCGGGTTCCTCCCTTTAATAAAGCCTTGTTGTTGTTTGATCTTTCAGAGAAGAAACAATTTGCTTTTGCTGGAGCATTTCAGGTGAGGGGATTCAAAACACCTCATGTATAATCTGTTCCTTCTTTCCTGGGTGATTTAAAATTCCACACATGCTCCATGCATTCTCCCAGCAGGTTAATACAGCTGTGCTGTAAGTCGTGGTGTTTCTTCATTAATGCTCCCCTGACACGCCGCCTGTCCTCTGAAAACACTTTGCCTGGGAATGGAGGATTTGTTCCGGGCTGATTGAATCGCACTGAAGGAAAATCGATGGGCTTCCCTGTGAGGAGCCGTTTGGAGGGCGACAATGAGGAGGAAGCCCCAGTGGATCCACTGTAGAAGCGCTCATCCATCCAGAGAAATGGTGTCAAGCCTCCCTGATCTCTGGTGCCAAGAGCAGCCTGCTGCTCCGTCACAGCCCGAGCAGCCCAGCAGCCGTATGTCACACTCTCACCTCGGCCTATAGAAACACACTCACCCAGCCCTCTGTACATCCTTTCATGAGAAAGCTCAGAGAGAATGTCAGAGATGGAGTTTTCTGGAAAAATGACATTTTGCGAAAACGTAAATAAAAACAGGCGCGACAAATCCACTATAGTGACTGAATGAAATAAAAGTATCTGCAGGAAGAGGCGCAGGCTGTGGCTCCCTGAGGCTTTCAGGGTTCAGTACTGGTCAGTGTTTTGACGGGGGTTTGGAAATGAGCCTGAGCCTGAACTCATCTCCACTCAAATATTGGAAAACTGCCGTTTCCCTGCTTGCACAGTGTGATCGCTGCTCCCGATAACATCCGGGAGAAAGGCAGCAGAAAACGAGTCAGTGGTCGGAGTGACACCACACCGTCAAGGTTTGCTGGAAACCTGTATCTCTAGTTTGACTGTAGAGATCAGACCGGAGAGCCACCGGCAGAGACGAACCAGCAAGCGGACCGGAGAGAAGACGCCCAATATGGACCACAGTGAAGACAGTCACACACTCAGACTGGCCTGAGACCAAAAACCAGACACAGAATCTGACAACAGCACAAGAAACCAAATGTGTCCCACGAACCCAAACAGTCATTTTGGACAGACCGAGCTTGATCCCAGCACAGGAGCACTTCTCTGGTATGGACTGGACTCTCCACTTCTCGCTGGTTCTATATTTGTTGTTTTTGTTTGCAGATGATGTACAGGTTTACAGTGAAGACGTCATCAGTTTCTGCTTCAATTCAGTGGAGACCAACCGTATCGCTTTTCAGGAAACCCACGTCTCACAGCACAGCAGCTGATAAATCTGATAGAAACTAAATCTAATGTCACACACAAGCTTGAGTCACCAACTAAGCAAGTTTAAGTGAACAAAACCACCATAGAAGGTTCACATGTGAGATCTCAAGTGGTCTTATAGAGGTAGACGCACGCACACACACACACACACACACACACACACATGCCCCGTGTGAACAGCGTTGTAATCTACGTGGGAACCATAAATCACGGGGAGCCAGTGGACTGAAAAATGTAATCTTGGCGGTCTTCGGTCGACGTGGAGGATGTTTTTCCCTGACGAGACGCTGGAGTCGGTCCCCCGACGCCCATGACAGCCTGAGATGTGTCGAGGCGGGCGGGACGGGGCGGCTCGGGGTTTTCTCTGGAAGAGAAATGAAGCCCAGCTCTGAGATCCAGGCTGCACTTTCATTTATCTGCAATTCAAACAGCAGCAGCCTTTTTATTAGTGCCTGAGATCAGCGAAGCACGCTCCCTAAACGCACCAGAATGAAATATGTGAAGTAGAAATGAATATCTCTAAAAGAGCTGTTTACTTAAAATCATTTTCCAGACTTTCTATGTCGACTCTGCTTCATCAGGACTCGGCTTCAGTCTTGAACCATGTTATGTTTCTGAAGTTTTCTGAATCCTCTGATAAAATGTATGCAGATGTCAGAATTTATTATTAGTTGTGTGAACATTTATTGATTTTCCTGTTGGGATGAGGGTTGGGGTGTGATCACTGTCGTCCTTCTGTGCTGTTTCTGAAGGAAGTGGAACTACGTTCATAGTCCCTGGACAGTCATCAATTTTAAAATGAGGGTATTAGAATGAATGAATGAACAAATGAGTTACATGATTTTTGAGGCCCGTAGTGATGTTTGGTGTATCAGGGCCCTGAAGAAGAACCTTGATGAACCTGATCTGTTCAGCAGTGTTTGAAGTGACGGTCAGGATGAACTCCAGCTGTGGAGTTAAAGTCTTGACACTCGGTGCTGAATCTTATTCAACAACAAGTAAAAGCTGCTGTTTTTTAAGCGGTCGTACATCTAACTCCACCAAAAACCGTCAGCTCCTCCACATACGGTGTGTTTCCTGGATGGATCAAACGGGAAAGGGGCAGATCAGACGGGCGCGTTCATTCAGTGTCTTGCAGCTTCGTTGTCTCTGTTGTTCAGATCCATCTTCTGGGGCAGCAGCTTGCGGACGGCTCGTATCCCGCTTCAGCATTACGGGACAGACCATTAGCTTATTGCTCAGCCAGCTTTGGCGAGCAAGTGAGCTTGAAAAATGCAAGTAGCTGAAGAGCAGAGGAAAACAGTTCAAGACAAGATGGAAGGAACGACTTCCGACAGATGTTTGCTTTGTCGGAGCAGCTGGATTAAGAGGAGTCTTGAACATGGGGGTCATCCCTGGACGTGCGGGCCTTGCGATTGATCAGGACTCCAGACAGCTCTTAACCCGTCACGCCACAGACGGCGCTCAGAAAGCCGGCCGACGCGATCAAAGAGCAGATCCTCCATTTGCCTGCTTGTGAATGTCAGCGTCATTAAACACAGCTGCCGAGCTCCCTCTCTGACATTTGCAGGGGGGAACGCCACCCCGAAGCGTCGCGTTCACCTTCCACGCGCTCCGAGCGGCTGAAAGAGAAAAAGGGAAGAACGGAACAACAGCTCGCCGTGGTCCGTTACCATGGAGATGGATCCCCGACCCTGTTGGAGGAAGAAAAGAAGCTCTGGCTTCATTTTGAAGCAGTGTCTCACTGTCACTCAGTCCTGACACACACATGATGATACGCTGGCTACACACACACACACACACACACACACACACACACACACACACACACACACACACACACACACACACACACACACACACGGAGCGGCTGTTTGTTTGCTTTCTTTTCTTTCATGGGTGACTTAAAATGGTGGGATGCGTGGAGGAGCGACCCCCCCCTCGCTCAGCTACAGGGACGACACGCTGTACTGGAACATGAGAAACCCAGCTAACACTGTTGCCATGACGACCCAGCCAGAGGATAACTGTTTTACAGCATCTCACGCCACCCACCACCTCCGCTGCTGCTCGGAAATATCTTCCTCCTCTTTCCCTCCGTGTGACAGAGGTGGCGAGGCTTCTTCACATACTTTCAGTCAAAGATTCGCATCAAATTATCCTTATTTTTTCCAGTTTATTGATATTTACCTTAACAGTGTTCATATATATGTATATAATGTTTTATTTTCTACATATGTCATTTGTGTCATAGTTGTCAAACGTGTTTCTGTGTATTTTCTGCATCTTATAAAAGAATTTGCTCCACGTTGCTCAAGATTTGTGGACTTTGAAAAAAGAGCGATTGATAAATAAAAAAGAAGCGACTGCTAATGAACGTCAGCCGCGCAGAACAGGAGCAGAAACTAATTGAAAATGTCACATCTGCATTGGAAATGTCAGCGTTTTTCAGAGGTGTTCCCCCACCGCTGGCGTTTCCATCGTCCCACTGCAGCGTCCCCTCGAGGAACCGTCGGCAGGACCGTCGACCCGGCGGCTACCCTCTGGTATTGATTGATCGTCCTTATTGTCTAAAATGAGCAGTGCACTGTTTTTCTCATCATGAAAAAGCTAATTCTCCTATTTTAAACACAGAGTCGTGGTTAAAATATCAAAAGTTGAGGTAGAAAGTCCATAAATGAGTCAATGTTGTGATAAAATCTTATCTTAATTGAGACCGAAAAAAAGTTTTAGATTCAGTGTTCTAGTCAGAGGTCATTTTATGGGTTTCTTTAATCAGATTTTAGATAATTGGCTCAAACGGCAGTAAAAGTCCCTCTTTAACGCCACTGTGCTCGTCTCTGGACGGTGGATCTGATCCCAGAGTTAATGATGGAAGCCAGTGTCAGGAAAAAACCTCTTTAACAGGAAGAAACCTGCAGAGCCAGACTCGGAGGAGCCTGCATCCTGACTGATCCTGATCCTTAATGTGAGGGTGTAAAAACCATAAGAAGATGAAGTCTAACGGCTGATTTGAATGATGGAGCTGCTCGCTAACCTGACACTGTCTTACCTTCAGCTTCTGGTCACACTTTCACATAAACGTATATCTTGGTTTCACTGCATTTGGGTGAACAAACGAATTATTCTGAAAAATGCGTTTAGTTTGTGTCATGTGGAGCTCACCTCAAGAGGGCGCGATCAATACGTGAAACCAAATCGATCGGTCACAGCAGAGGGATCAATCGATCGCTGTCATGTGTATTACAATGAGCTATGGAACGCTCTCACACACTCAATCCACACCGTCACTGCTGTGTGAGCATTTGTGAATCATTTTAATGGCGCTGGGCGGTGGGGGTGGGGGCGGGGGAGGGGGAGGGGGTGGGGGTGGGGGGGTTGGTCTGAAACCTTGGCCTGGTTGTGCGGTGGAGGTGGCAGATCCAGGCCATCCTCTCCACCTTCCGTCATCATTAGCTTCAGCCGAGCTGGAAGCCGATGAAACAACCATCGACACGCCGCCACGCTGAGGGGGGCGGGGGTGATGGCTCCCAGGGGGGGAGATTCATTTCAGTTAAGCATCCCTGTGTCCTGATTGGCTGAACTAATGGCCCATAAGCACACTGATGCCACCGAGAGGAGAGACTGATTGGTGGACTGATGACTGGGCCTCCATGTAATGTAACTTCAATAAGTCATTTCCAGGAAGGAGAAGAGCAGCTTTGAGCTGGTTTGCTGTCTGAAGAGCACAGCGCGGAGCCGGACCCTCTGATAATATCACATCATGTAAAGCAGCCGTAGCTGGCGGAGCCGGCGCTGCAGCCACGGGACAGAGCTAACCTTTCAGAATCACTCGCTCTTCTGGAAACAGTAACCACGAGGAAGTGGAGAAAACAGTCAGTGATGAGGAGATCTTTATTTTCTCATCATCAAAATCTTAAAGTACCGGTATGTTCTATGGCAGGGAACCATTCGCCTAATTCCAAGAGAGAGAATTCACCAGGGTGAGCCAGAGATGGACTCGTCTGTTTTTTTTTTTGTTTTTTTTTTCAATTTTAATGCAGCTGTCCACCTTTACTGTTCTTTAAATCCTTCCTTCATTACAGGGATGAGGATCTGCGGGAAACACAATGGAGAAGCTTAACTCCAGAACATATTTAAGCTGTGGAAGTACAGTAACCCACGACCAGCTTTCTCAGTCCACAACTTTAACTCACTTTAATTTAATCTTGGATTAACTCTGCAGTCAGGCTCAGTGGAAGCAGGGAAAATAGAGAAAGACAAATCTATGAAGAAACAATGACTTGAAGGAAATGAGAAAAGTGAAGACGCGGAGGTTTCCCGGTCTCTGTTTCCATGACAACGGAGCTCGAAGCCGCTGAAAACGCAACTTTCTGGAAATGCTCCGACTCCGTGTAGATGAGGGACGGTTCCACTTTTTGCAACAATGCAGTTACTTTTTTATGTAAATGTCAAATTTCTCTGAAACAAAAAAGCTAAAATCTTGCATTTTCAGTTGAAATGCCTCCTAATGAGCTTTTTAAATGCAGGAACATAAACAGCATTCTGAGGATGAACTCCTCCTCTGGGACAGAATCGTTCTCGCAGGTCGACACACGTTTTCGTTCTGATCATTTCTGAGCCGCTGCCCTGCAGTTTTCTGTCCCCAAATCGAATTCTGGAGGTGAAGCGTTGGAAATTCAAATGAGCTCCACCTGACAAAACGCCGAGGCTGCCCAGATGTGTCCAGCCGCCGAGCCATCTGATCCACATCAGCGGCAGATGGCGAGCAGTGTGTGGACGAGCCGGGCGGCGTCAGTGTCAGTGACATGTTCAGAAAAACGAAGAAACAAAACAGCAGAGCCGTCAGCGTCTTTCTGGTTTCATACGAGCTCATTGTTTTTGACGTCAGACACTGAACTCTTGACGTAGACGTGATTTTGATGTGACATAACAAAGGTGGAGGTTTTCAAACCGAGCAGGAAACGCTGCGGAGGAACTCACGGCCAAAATGGAGGAGAAGCAGGATTGTGTGAATGGAGCAGGAGGAAGTGAAGACGTGTGACATTCATTAACACTCAGCATCAGGCGGGGCGGGGCGGAGACACCTCGGCACTCTGGAAGCCTCGCTGACAGATTTACGGAGCGACGCGGATTAGAACACTCCACAAAAGACCTGACTCTAACAGCGAGCCGCTGCCGCTGAATGAAACTCTGCATTTACAGTCCCGCTGCTTCATTTTACAGTCAGTCAGAGTAAATTAACTGCAGTTCAGGTGTTCGCTGGCTGTTGAAGACGTCTTATTTTAGTGTATTTCTTCGCCTTTATGACGTCTTCTGTATGAATGGTGCTGTGCAGACTGTGGAGTTTGCATGTTGTCCCTGTGCCCGGTCCTCTTTTTTGAACTGGGATTGGTGTTGATCATTTATTTCGGCTGATCAACAAGCTGCCTGCCCAGCATCTCAGCCGCTTGATGCTCTTCTGTTTCCAGACTGATGAGACAACATGACGGAGGCGACGTCTCTGCTGCAGAGGCATCCAAACTATCAGTTCCTCCACGTTCTCACTGAGTGATTTAAACATTTCAGCTGTTCCACTGTGGACCAGTGACTCAAAATCAGGTCTTGATATTTCAGAACAGGCTGGAAACCCACAATACATAAACACAGAATGCAACGCTTTCACTGTGACATTTAAAAAAAGGCAGCAGTCTGCAGGACTGTGACGAGTGAGAAGAAGGTGGAGTTTAAGAGAAAGAGACGCTGTTCCTCTGTCCTCTGTCAGTCCACACAGCTGGGAGATGGATGTCTCCATCAGGGTTGGAGCAACCTGAGCGTGAATTGTGCTTATTCCTTAGGTTCTGTACCTGCTTCATCCAAGGCTGTACAGAGTGCATCAAGAAAAGCCGGAGAGGAAAAGCTGCGGTTATTGAGATTCGCCAACCAACCTGTCAGTTCTGGGACTGTTTAAAGACTTCTGGGTAAAAGCAATAATAATCCACACAGATCATCCAAACTGAAGGTCTTCATGTGATCGACTCAAGGTACAAACTTCAGTCAGTCTTGTTTTAGCAGTTGTGTAAGTTTTTTTGTTGAAGTAATAACTCTAAGTGTAAAACCTTCAGGTAGTTATTGAATATGAAGATCAGAGGATGGAGGAACATCTTCTTCACGGTAAATGGGTTTGAAAAAAACACCTGAGACTGTTGAGTTACGTTGAAAACAGGCAGTGTTCACGGTTCTCCACCTCCGTCCACACGTGGACAGAAAAACAGTCAGTCAGCGTCAGGAAGGGAAGAAGCTCCGCCCTGACCCAGTGTTTCTGGTAACTTCCAGTATCGCTCCAGCCTCGGCAATATTCAACCAGGGCCGTCAAACGTGTGCACGTGGGCGTGCACGGACTGCTCGGAGCCAGAGCGATGCCGATGCAGTCAGGCAGGATGAGGGACGGCGGCGGGGCGCTTCAGATTAAACACCGTCCGGAGCCGAACTGTCGGTGAAGTCAAGAGCAACGCTGCACTTCCAATAAATCACAGAGTGAAAGGTAACAAGAGATCAGCCACTTTTTATTTAGAAAGAGTCCCAAAAAATAAACAGGTTAGCACACATTCCAGATACAAAATGTCAGTGGAACAGCCTGAATATGCAATGAGTTGATTAGCCACTATGGGATGTGTTTCTATAGCGGATTACAAAAACAACAGTGATAATCAGAGGATAGCTGGTCTCCCTGCCGGCTGCGGCAGCGGAGAGCAAGTCTGCCTATTTCCAGAAGGAAAACACAACACAAAGACAAGCTCCATCGCTTGAAGTGCTCAGCTTTAAAAGCTGTGAGAAAAAAAGAAAAAAAAAAAATCTAATTTAAATCAAAGTAATTCTGACAGGGTATTTTTATTTAATATATTTCAGCTTTTTATACAAAATATATGTTCATATGTATATATCGTATATATGTCTTACATTGTATTTCCAATTTCAAACAGTTAACCTCACAACTTCAACATTGAAATGAAAAACGCATGTTTCTGGGCAGTGATGAAATAAAACCCGTGGAGGATCTGCGGCGGCGGCGGCGACATGCAACTGGCGCTACTCTTATTGTCCGACGGATGCCAGATACGTGTGGACTGGAAAACAAAGCGGCAGAAGGCTATTGATCAGCACGGCCATGGCCACCCACTGTACATCTACTTACAAGAGTTACAGAATGGATCGGAGTCATTTACATTCACTGAGATGACAGTGATCGAGTATATTGAGACTATATTCATATCTACTGGCACTAGAATTTGGCACTCGTACTTATTTGGCATTGGAGACCGTCACGTAAACCATGTGGAAGCGGATAAGCCTCTTTTTGATCAGAATGAGACGCAGCAATACCATGATATATATATAGAGACAGATCTGGTTTTTTTTTTTTTCGTTTTTTTGTTTTGTTTTCTTCACTCTTCCCCGTCCGTGGTGTGTAAACAGATTAAATTGAACGGCAACCCTGGTCCTCAATCAGAAAGAACACAAAAACAGCAAAAAGCACTGAAGCAAACGAAGAGACGGGAGTAAGAAAAGCAAAGGATCGCGCAAGGATCCAGTCCAAATGTCGAGCAGTGACATCGAGTTCATATCAACACCGAATGTTAAAGAATAAAATATACAGGAAAGTTCAGAGTATGGATTAATTACATGATCTGGGGGCTTCGCCCTCGAACGCGATGTATTTGGCTTTAAAAATATGGAACTAGAAGCTGTTTAGTATTTCTTCTTTCTTTATACTCACACATTTA